>NC_073403.1:29410320-29620320 GCF_028641065.1 Leucoraja erinaceus
CAACTTTCAGTGACCGGTGTACAAGGACGCCCAGGTCTCGCTGCACCTCCCCCTTACCTAACCTAACCCCATTGAGATAATAATCTGCCCCCTTGATTTTGCCGCCAAAGTGGATAACCTCACATTTATCTATATTATACTGCATCTGCCACGCCTCCGCCCACTCACTCAACCTGCCCAGGTCACCTTCCAACCTCCTAACATCCTCTTCACAGTTCACATTGCCACCCAGCTTTGTGTCATCCACAAACTTGCTAGTGTTGCTCCTAATTCCCTCTTCCAAATCATTAATATATATGGTAAACAGTTGCGGCCCCAACATCGAGCCTTGCGGCGCTCCACCCGCCACTGCCTGCCATTCTGAAAAGGACCCGTTCACTCCTACTCTTTGCTCCCGGTCTGCCAACCTATTTTCTATCCATGTCAACACCCTACCCCCAATACTGTGTGCTCTAATTTTAGTCACCAGTCTCCCGTGCGGGACCTTATCAAAGGCTTTCTGAAGGTCCAGATACACTACATCCACTGGCACCCCTTCATCCATTTTACCCTTCCATATCTCTATGTCTCCCTGACTCTCAGTCTGAAGAAGGGTCTCATCCTGAAACATCACCCATTCCTTCTATCCAGAGATGCTTCCTGTCCTGCTGAGTTACTCCAGCATTTTGTGTCTACGGGGATGTTGCCAGGACTCAAGGGCCTGAACTGCAGGGAGACGTTTGGCAAATTCGGACTTTATTTCTTGACGAGCAGGACGATGAGCCGTGAACCTAGAGAGGTGTATATGATCTTGAGGGGGATAGATAGGGTGAATGCACAGTCTTTTACCCAGAGGAGGGGAATCAAGAACCAGAGGACACAGGTTTAAGTGAGAGGGGATAGATTTAATAAGGACCTGAGGGGCAACTTTTCCACTCGAGGGTGGTGTGTATATGGATTGAGTTGTCAGAGAAGATAAACTTCAGAGGAGTGAAGTACTACAACAATTAATAAATAACATTTAATACAACATATTACAAATAAATACAACATTTAACAAATAACAACATTTAAAAGACTGTTGAACAGATACATGGATTGGAAGACCGTAGTGGGATATGGGCCATATGTGGGCAGGTGGGACTAGTGTAGATGGGGCAACTCGGTCAGCATGGGCAAGTGGTGCAAAGGGCGTATTTCCCTGATACATTACTCTATCACTCTATGCCACAATCTGGGATGTGCTGCCTTCGTGCACATCTGGTGGTGATCTGATGAGGGCTTCATTCTCAACCTGTCCATCAGTCAGTTTTCCCTGGAACATATTTTCCCGCATGTCCATCGACTCTATCCTGCTTCTCCTCAGACCTGCCTCCTACAAACCAGCATCTGCAGCTCTTCCTTATCTATGTATCTCCCTCTCCCTTGACATCAGTCTGAAGAAGGGTTTCGACCAGAAACGTCACCTGCTTGTTCACTGTCTCTTAGTTAATAAAATGTTCTAGCTTGGATCTCAAATGCGAGAACAAAATAAGTGGATGACCAACTTTTCAATGTGAATTTGGTGCCTATGTACTAAGGGCCCCGACCCAAAAGGTCACTTATCCATGCTCTCCAGAGATGCTGCCTCACCCGCTGAGTTACTCCAGCATTTGGTGCCTATCTTCCTCTCCTGTCTGCTATCTGTGTCACTAGTTTGATGCAGCTTTCAATATTTTGGTCATAATTCTGGATTACATTCCAGGTGGTCAAACACAATTTTCCGTTGTTGTAATATTGGACTTCAATAACATTTCAGAGCAGAAGAGATTTCCAAGAGAATGACAGAAACACAGGGGTGAATGTCAGATGGAGAAATAGAAACTTAAAGAAGTTCCAAGCAACGCTACTCATTTCACAAGTAACCAAATCACTCATTCTGAAGTTATTCTTTATCAATTGTTCATGGCTCATTACTTGCAAGTTTGTGATGGCACTGTGAACATTGTAACTCAGCACATTGAAAACTACAGGGGTCCAAGCACATGCTCTCTCTCTCTCTTTTTCTTTTTCAAAGACTTTATTCAACACATCAAATAATACAACAGATCAAGTCATACACAAAACGAATTTACATTATATCGTGTCATTATAGTACAACATTACAATCATTATTCACAATACTCTCAACCCCACGCGGTGACCACCACCCACGGAATACCTCCAAAGTCCCCGTGAGCACCGCATGTTCCCTCTCCAGGGACACACGTGCACGGACGTAGGCCCGAAAGAGGGGCAAGCAGCCGACTCTTGCCTGACCATCCATTGCCTGCTGCCTGGACCCGCGTATGGCCATCTTGGCCAGGCCCAGGAGTAGACCGACAGGTAGGTCCCACCCTCCCACTTGGCTCTCCCCACACCCTGCCTTGTGTCCAAACACAAGAATCGTAGGACTAAAATGTAACTTGATACAGGGGCAGTAGCCTCTCACACTCCATATAAATGTGGAACACGGTCTTTTCCTCGCCACAGAAAATACAGGCAGCCTCTCTCTCTCTCTCTCTCTCTCTCTCTCTCTCTCTCTCTCTCTCTCTCTCTCTCTCTCTCTCTCTCTCTCTCTCTCTCTCTCTCTCTCCTCTCTCTCCAGCTCTCTCTCCATCACTCTCTCTCTCTCTGTATCTCTCCCTCTCTCCCTCTCTCCGTCTCTCCCTCTCTCTGTCTCTCTCTTCCTCTCTGTCACTCTCTCTTTCTCTCTCTCTCTCCCTCTCTCTCCCTCTCTCTCTCTCTCTCTCTCCCTCTCTCTCTCTCTCCCTCTCTCCCTCTCTCTCTCTCTCTCTCTCTCTGTCCCTCTCTCTCCCTCTCCCTCCAGCCTTTGCTCCCTAACCATGTTCTGGGGAAATCTAAGGAAGGACATTATTGCCATAGAGGGAGTGCAGAGACGGTTCACCAGACTGATTCCTGGGATGTCAGGACTGTCTTATGAGGAAAGACTGGATAGACTTGGTTTATACTCTCTAGAATTTAGAAGATTGAGAGGGGATCTTATAGAAACTTACAAAATTCTTAAGGGGTTGGACAGGCTAGATGCAGGAAGATTGTTCCCGATGTTAGGGAAGTCCAGGACAAGGGGTCACAGCTTAAGGATAAGGGGGAAATCCTTTAAAACCGAGATGAGAAGAACTTTTTTCACGCAGAGAGTGGTGAATCTCTGGAACTCTCTGCCACAGAGGGTAGTTGAGGCCAGTTCATTGGCTATATTTAAGAGGGAGTTAGATGTGGCCCTTGTGGCTAAGGGGATCAGGGGGTATGGAGAGAAGGCAGGTACGGGATACTGAGTTGGATGATCAGCCATGATCATATTGAATGGCGGTGCAGGCTCGAAGGGCCGAGTGGCCTACTCCTGCACCTAATTTCTATGTTTCTATGTTTCTAAAACCCACGCAGGTCACGGGGAGAATGTACAAACTCCGTAAAGAGAGCACCCATAGTCAGGATCAAAACTGGGTCACTGGTGCTGTAAATTTTCACAAATGATATAAGGGTGGTTTGATGGTGCATTAGGTAGTGCTGCTGCCTCATGAAACAAGAGACCCAGGTTCAACCCTGACATTTGGTCCAGCCTGGGTGGAGTTTGCACTTTCTCCCGGTGGCCACAAGGGTTTCCCCTGGGTGCTCTGGTTTCCTCCCGCATGTGAGTTGGTAGCCCCGGTAAGTTGTCACTGACGTTGAGGTAACCTGTAAAATTGGGGGGGGAATAAAAAGGAATTTGGAGAGAATAAAATTGTGACGTGTGAATGGGTGACTGAAGGACCCGTTTCCATACTGTATAACTGTTAGAATCAGAATCAGAATCAGAATCAGAACCAGATTTTATTCGCTAAGTATGTATTGCAACATACGAGGAATTTCACTGGCCAGGTCAATCATACAATTAAAAGCAACAGACTTAAAACACATTTTAACATGAACATCGACCACAATGACTCCTACACATTCCTCACTGCGATGGAAGGCGAAATAAAGTTTGTCCTTCATTTTGTTCTTCCTCGGTCGTGGGCCTCGAGCCCCCGTTGATGGGACGGTCTTGACTCCCGTAGCCGGAGGCATTCGGGCCGTCCACGTCGAGGCGTTCAACTCCTGCATCAGCTCCCCGCGCCAGGCGATCAAACCTCGCAGAGACTGCGAGCCCTTGACGGGAAGTCCGCAGGCTGCGGTGGGAGCGATCCCAGGCAAGGGATCCACTCCGATGTTAAGTCCACGCCCTGCGGTGGGGCTCACGACAGTCCGAGGAGGCCTCCAGCTCCACAGATGGATGGCCGCAGAGCCAGGAGAATGTGAAACGAAAATTGATCACATCTCCGGGAAGGTACACACTTGAGAAAAAGTTTCCCTCGATTCCACCCCCTCCTCCCCCCCACATAAAACAACCTTTTGACAAACGCTAAAAATAACAAAAAGATGAAAAAACAAACCGACTGCTGGCAGGGCTGCCATCTCCCCGGCGCCCCTGGTGGTTAGATTGGGACGACCAACCAAAGACAGAACCAGATGCAGTCTATCCTCATCGTTTAACATGGTAGATTGTGGTGTAGTATAATTCTGTGAAATTCCACCAAACTGCCTCCAAATATGATTCGCAGAACTTAAATAAATCTTGATCCAAAACTGAACAAGGTAAACTCAAATCATGCATCAGGTTAGTTTAGTTTAGTTTAGTTTACTTTTGTTCAGTTTAGAGATATAGCATGGAAACAGGTCCTTTGGCGCTGACCAGCGATCCCCGCACACTAGCACTATCCTACACACTAGGGACACTTTATACAAAGACATTTTAACCAAAGTCAAATTAACCTACAAACATGCATGTCCTTGGACTGTGGGAGGAAACCGGGGAAAAGCCACGCGGTCACGGGGAGAACGCACAAACTCCGTACAGACAGCACCCGTAGTCAGGATCGAACCCTGGTCTCTGGTGCTGCAAAGCAACAACTCTATCGATGCGCCACTGTGCCACCCTTTTTAGACATAGGCCCTTCGGCCCACTGAGTCTGTGTTGCCATCAATCACCCGTACACTATTTCTAACCTACATACAAGGGGCAATTAAACTATAACTATTATTTCCTCTCACATTTTTGGAATATGAGAGAAAACCGGAGCACCCGGAGAAAAACCCACGCGGTCACAGGAAGAATGTTCACATTTTTTGCCGACTGCACCCAGAGTCAGGATCGAACCTGGGTCTCCGGCGCTGTAAGGCAGCAACTTTACCGCTGTGCCACCGTCCCGCACAAATGGAGAGGTTGAGACAACCGCTGCTCACTGACCCATGGGAGGGCGATTCCTCCCTTGTTGCCATGCCGATGCTAAAATGATAGACAATGTTATCTTGCCACTTTCAAACTTGTTAAGGCTGACTAGTTACGTCATGATCGTTCGGCTGCTGAACCTCATGAACACTGCGACGCTCCCTCTAGACTGGAGTAAGAATATCGTGGCCAGCAGCACCAGAGACAGCCAGTTGCTTTGCCGGCATTCTCAATATCATGTGAGCATTGATGTTCTGCCATCTCGCCATTATCTGCTACTGGAGATGATAGACATTAGCCCTGGTGTTGGGCCCAGGAAACGAGAATCCTGCTTTTCACACAATGCAGCAATCAGGAAAAACACAGGAACACGATATGTCAATGAGGGAGATGCCAAGAACCCGATGTAATAAAAAGGAACAGCAGAAGCTAGTTTATACCAAAGATGGACACAAAATGCTGGCGTAACTCAGCGGGTCAGGCAGCATCTCTGGAGCTCTTTCGGGATGGCATGGTGGTGCAACGGTAGAGTTGATGTCTTACAGCACCAGAGACATGGGTTCGTTCCTGACTACAGGTGCTGTCTGTAAGGAGTTTGTATGTCTTCCCGTGACCTGCGTGGGTTTTTTCTGACATTCCCGGTTTCCTTCCACACTCCAAAGACGTACCTAGTGTATGTGTAGGATAGTGTTAGTGTGTGGAGATCGCTGGCCGGCGCGGACTGTGTGGGCCAAAAGGCTTGTTTCCACTCTGTCTCTCTAAACTAAACAAAACTAAACAGAGTTCCCAACATTGTAGAATATCGCTTCCACCGACAGTATACAGTTGGGGGTGTGGCACAGGGTATTTTGCGCCTCAAAATATCAAATTATATCAAAATATCAAAATATACAAGCATTTAATTGTGGATGTTGTACACAAGATAAGTGAATCATACCTCTCCCAAATCCAATGCATTAAAGTTCTTGCACATTGTCCGGCCCATTGACATTCAGGAATTGGTACAGTTTATCAATAGAACCAGTTGCTTTGCAAGTTTCCTGTGTAGGTTACATTGATTGGAATTGATAGAGTGAACTTGAAACTCTTGCTTTTGCACTGTCAAGGTCTAGGTTACGAACATAGAAGAGTACAGCACAGGAAAAGGCCCTTCAGCCCACAATGACTATGCCAAATATGGGTCCAAGTTAAACTAATCTCCTCTGCCCGCACGTGATCCATATTCCTCCACTCGCCGCATAACCATGTGCCCTTGCAAAAGCCACTATTGTATCTGCCTCCACCACCACCACCCCAGCAGTGCATTCCAGGTGTCGTCACCCATCAACTGGACTCTGACAACTTGCACCCTTTTTTCCCGGACACTCCTAATTTACTTGTTCCACCACAAGCCTCGGTCTTCTACCAGTAAGGCCGTTCTGAATCAAAATTATGCCTTTGTATCGACTTGCACAATGACCTCTGGCTGCTCATCCTCCCCTTTGGCAATGTTCTGCAGCTGCATTGAGACATCCAGCATCATGTACTTTGCTGTAGCTGCATGATGTGGGAGCAGGTGGACTTCTTGGTGCTTCCTGGTGACCACATCTGCAGCACATGACCACATCTGCAACACGTGACCACATCTGCAGCATGTGACCACATCTGCAGCATGACCACATCTGCAACAAGTGACCACATCTGCAGCACGTGTCCACATCTGCAGCGTGACCACATCTGCAGCGTGACCACATCTGCAAAACGTGACCACATCTGCAGCACGTGACCACATCTGCAGCGTGACCACATCTGCAACACGTGACCACATCTGCAACACGTGACCACATCTGCAACACGTGACCACATCTGCAACAAGTGACCACATCTGCAACAAGTGACCACATCTGCAACAAGTGACCACATCTGCAACAAGTGACCACATCTGCAACACGTGACCACATCTGCAACACGTGACCACATCTGCAACACGTGACCACATCTGCAGCACGTGACCACATCTGCAACACGTGACCACATCTGCAACACGTGACCACATCTGCAACAAGTGACCACATCTGCAACACGTGACCACATCTGCAGCACGTGACCACATCTGCAGCACGTGACCACATCTGCAGCACGTGACCACATCTGCAACACGTGACCACATCTGCAGCACGTGACCACATCTGCAACACGTGACCACATCTGCAACAAGTGACCACATCTGTAGCACGTGACCACATCTGCAGCACGTGACCACATCTGCAGCAAGTGACCACATCTGCACCAAGTGACCACATCTGCAGCACGTGACCACATCTGCAGCACGTGACCACATCTGCAGCACGTGACCACATCTGCAGCACGTGACCACAACTGCAGCACGTGACCACATCTGCAGCGTGACCACATCTGCAGCAAGTCACCTGCAGCACGTCTGCAGCACGTGACCACATCTGCAGCACGTGACCACATCTGCAGCACGTGACCACATCTGCAGCACATGACCACATCTGCAGCACGTGACCACATCTGCAGCAAGTGACCACATCTGCAGCAAGTGACCACATCTGCAGCACGTGACCACATCTGCACCAAGTGACCACATCTGCAGCTTGTTGATTGCTTGGGGAATTCAGGCTCAACGTTGACGACCTGGAGCCTGAGCTTCAAACGCTGCGGTACATCAGGGACGCTGTGTTTCTGGAGGCGGTCACACGCGTTAGAGTAACTGCTTCCACTTTGGTCCGTGATCAGGAGAGGGAGGGTGCAACTACAAGGCAGGCAGGTGGGTAGGGGGGATGCAAGAGGCAGCATTGGTGACACCTCAACCCTTGTGCTTGTCGAGCAGTTCGGAGATTCTTGCTGCCTGTGCAGACGACTGTGGGGGCAGTGGGAAGGATGAGCAACCTAACCATGGCACCATGGATCAGGGAGCCATTCGAGAGTGGAGAGAAGAGACACGTAGTTGTCATTGGGGATAGTATCGTCTGTGGTATAGAAACGATTCTCTGTCGCAAGGATCGAGAATCCCAAAGGTTCGGTTGCCTGCCTGTTGCCTGGGTTCGGGTCAGTCAGGAGCTGCAGTTAGATGCACCTCCCACAGGTGACCTACACCTCCCACAGATGACCTTCACCTCCCACAGATGTCGTCCTCAAGGTTACTGGATGTCACCTGACCTCCTGTAGGAGCGGCATTCCAATGGCCTAGCTGTCATTTTACACTACACTATCACCACTTGTGGAAAGAACAGCCCTATTGAACCCTCAGCCTCCTCACCGAAACCTCTCTCGCCTGAATCTCAACATTTACCCTCAACAGAGCACTTCATCTCAGCACAGCCACTCCCAATAGGCTCCTCCATATCACCCCTTCTATTTTATGCTACTTTGCATTTCAATGAGCTCATCAAATGCCTCTTTTAAACATCTCACGGGCACTCTGCTCCACTCAAGCTTGCACTCACATGTATTTATGGGAATAGAACATGTAACATATATTATTTGTTGTGGTTTTCGTTTACTTGATGTAAAGCTACAGCAAGCAATCATTTCACTGTTGCGGTTCATATCTGGAGCAAATGTCAAATGAACACTCTTTACTCTTGAATTCTGGTGATATACCATTGTGAAGACATGGTCAGCGTTCAGTCAAAGACGAACAGAAGATAGACACAAAATGCTGGAGTAATTCAGCGGGACAGGCAGCACCGTTAGCGAGAAGGAATGGGTGATGTTTCGGGCTCAGACTGAAGAAGGGTCTCGACCGGAAACGTCACCCATTTCTACTCTCCTGAGTTACTCCAGCATTTTCTGTCTATCTTTGGTTCAAACCAGCATCTGCAGTTCCTTCCTGCACATTCAGTCAAATACAATATCAGTGCGGAAGGTGTACAGCACCTGCGAGTGCAATTATCCCCCAAGATGTTTTTTAAGAACTTGGAAGGATATAAGATAGCGACTATTGTGAACTGCATCAGTGCAGTCTGCTATATGTACACTCATGTACATAGTTATGCTTGTAGTTGTGGTATAGTAGTCTTACTGAATGGGATGCAAAATAGAGATTTCACTGTTCCTAATACATGTGGCAAAACATTACCGTTGATCCATTGAAGGAGCAGTGAAGCTCAATGGATGGACAACTCCTAGAGAGAGACAGTAACTGGGGCCCAAGTGAGTGCGGAGTATAAACATTGGGGGCCCAATGACGGAGAAGGGTTTGGGAGAACTGGGAGCCCAGGAAGTTGGAACCGAATATGGAAATGCAGCAACCATCTCCTGACGAGCCAGATGTAACATAGAACATTGCAGAAGAACAGGCCCTTCAGCCCAAATGACTGTGCTGAACATGATGCCAACTATCTCTTATCTACCTGCACGTAACCCATAGTGCTCCATTCCCTACATATCCATGTGCCGCCCAGCCCATCCACCCCGTATCCAAAAGTCTTAAATGCCAGAACGTCTCTGCTCCAACCACGGCAGCATGTTCCAGGCACTCAAGTGTAACAAACCTGACCCACACATATCTTTTAAACTTCTCCCCACTCACTTTAAAGCCATGCCCTCTAGTTTTTGATATTTTCATGCTCGGAAAAAAAGGTTCTGACTGTCTACCCTATCAAATACCAGAGGGCGTACTGTAGCTTTAACGTGAGAGGGGGAAAGTTTCAAGGAGATATATGGGGTATGTTTTTTACACACAGTGTGGTGGGTGCCTGGAACGTGTTGCTGCTGCTGGCGGGGGCAGGTACGATTGTGGCATTTAAGAGGTTTTTGGATAGGCACTTGGATATGCAGGGAATGGAAATGATATGGATCACGTGCAGGCATAGATATTGTGGGCACAATGAACCTGTTCTTGTGCTGCATTGTTCTATGTTACATGTTCTAGTATAAGACACCAGGAAAAGCCCGTGATATGATCAACCTGAGACCCTTATGGCCCTGTCTCATGGTACGAGTTCATTCCAAGAGCTCTTCCGAGTTTTAAAAAAAATCATACTCGTGGTCAGCACGGAGAATGAGCGTAGCGGGTATGTCAGAGCTCGGGGACGTCTCTTAGCGGCTCGTAACGCTAACGGCAGGTACTCAGGAAGACTCGCTAATGGCAGATAAGCTCGGGAAGACTCGTGAAGGTTTTCCAACATGTTGAAAAATGTCCACGAGAGCCCCGAGTACCGACGAGCGGCCATTACCGCAAATCTCCGAGTTCGAATCAGGGAAAACTCGGGAGAGCTCGTGGAATTAACTCATACCGTGGGACAGGGCCACTACATACTGGAGACGGATAATGGGAAATTAGGACAACACAGTGAAGGTAACTTAAAAGGTATTCAAAAAAGCTGGAGAAACTCAGCGGGTGAGGCAGCATCTATGGAGTGAAGGAATAGGTGACATTTCGGGTCAAGACTCTTCTTCAGACTTAAAGGTCACAATAATTGGTTTAGGATATTGTTCAGTTTGCAAGGCTTTAGCTAGTTGGAGCAAAGATAAGGTCATAAGATAAGGAGAGTTACGTGAAAGAAACTCATAATGATAATTTATAGCCTGATTTACAGAGGGATTGGGGAAAATGGCTGCAAGGCAAAGGAAGAGAGGCTCCAGCTGTCTGACAGACTGGGGCAACTCCCACAGATATAAACAAGGATCAAATACTACAAAGAGTACGGTTGCTGATTAATTATCGTGAAAATGTAAAATCCACCTGTAAGCATTATAACACACATACTATGAATTGCAGAATGTTTTTTAAGTCAGTGAAGTATGTTTTAACCCTTCCTCAAAGTGCCTCATAGTGTGAGTAGGTCTAAATTAACTGGTGTGTTCAGGAGTCTCTCTGTTTGCTGTCCTCGTCTCAACTAATTAGGAGAGCAACTGGGCCAGATTTAGAGTCAAATAAACAAATCTCTTCATCACCCCCCCCCCCCCCCCCCCCCCCCACCCCCCCCCCCCCCCCCCCCTCTTGTTCAACCTGGACTCACCTATTTCTCCCCTCCCTCTCCCCTTCTACTCACCTCTAGATTCATAGTTTGCAACTCTTCAATCCTTTTGTCTCACACCTAACATAGAAACATAGAAACATAGAAATTAGGTGCAGGAGTAGGCCATTCGGCCCTTCGAGCCTGCACCGCCATTCAATATGATCATGGCTGATCATCCAACTCAGTAGCCCGTACCTGCCTTCTCTCCATACCCCCTGATCCCCTTAGCCGCAAGGGCCACATCTAACTCCCTCTTAAATATAGCCAATGAACTGGCCTCAACTACCCTCTGTGGCAGAGAGTTCCAGAGATTCACCACCAGAGATGCACCTTCTTTGCATCTCTGGCTATCTGCCTATCAAACCCTCACCTTCAACTATGTCAACCTATTAGCTAAGAGACACAAAAAGCTGGAGTAACTCAGCGAGACAGGTGGCATCTCTAGAGAGAGGGACGGGTAGTTCCGGGTTGAGACCCTCCCTCAGACCTATCACCTGTCCGCCTTGTCCTGCCCCTCCTCTCATCCAGCTTTCTTTCCCCCACTCTACAATCTGTCTGAAGAAGGATCCCGACCCCAAAGGTCACCTGTCCATATTCTCCAGCGATGCTGCCTGAACTGCTGAGTTACTCCAGCACTCTGTATCGTTTTTTGTAAACCAGCATCCGCAGTTCCTTGTGTCTCCAACAGCTGTGAATAAATAACTTTCACAAACATGCAAATATGTACAAGGACTGTGTTATTAAATGCAATTGAAATATTAAATTATTCTTCCTTTGAAGATTATAATTACAGATAAAGAGAACATAATTAACAACAATGAGGCATTAAATTAATTGAAAGATAAATGATCTTGTATTATTGTTCTCCCCACAGCCCTGATTTCGCGATGGGCATGCTGGACTTGTGCCAAGTTAACCTAACATGGGTTCAACAGGCTGATTAGCCAGCCTCAGCTTGATGATCTTCCTATTGGATACCAGGAGAAGGCTGGCAGTGTGGCACAGTTGCCACAAGATCATTGATGAGCTGAAGGGACGGCTGGACTTCTGTCTGAGCTCAAAAATCCTCATCAATTGAGTCATACCGCATGGAAACAGGCCCTTCGGCCCAACTTGCCCATTCCGGCCAAAATTCCCCATGTAAATTAGTCCCACCTGCGCACATTTGGCCTATCTCGGTCCAATTCTTTCTTATCCATGTACCTGTCCCAATGTCTTTTAAATGTTGTACGTCCTGAACCATTTCTTAGTTAAATCGGGAAAACCTGGCAACTCTGACTGAGAGGCACTGTAACACTGTTATGGACTCACCATAGACACATAAACTGCCCCTTTAGCCCAACATGTCCATGCAGACCAACATGCTCCATTTACACTAGTCCCAACTGCCCATGTATTGCCCATACCCCATTAACCATATAACCATATAACCATATAACCATATAACAATTACAGCATGGAAACAGGCCATCTCGACCCTTCTAGTCCATGCCGAACACGTATTCTCCCCTAGTCCCATACACCTGCGTTCAGACCATAACCCTCCATACCTTTCCCGTCCATATAACTATCCAATTTATTTTTAAATGATAAAAATGAACCTGCCTCCACCACCTTCACTGGAAGCTCATTCCACACAGCCACCACTCTCTGAGTAAAGAAGTTCCCCCTCATGTTACCCCTAAACTTCTGTCCCTTAATTGTCAAGTCATGTCCCCTTGTTTGAATCTTCCCTACTCTCAGTGGGAAAAGCTTATCCACGTCAACTCTGTCTAACCCTCTCATCATTTTAAAGACCTCTATCAAGTCCCCCCTTAACCTTCTGCGCTCCAAAGAATAAAGCCCTAACTTGTTCAACCTTTCTCTGTAACTTAGTTGCTGAAACCCAGGCAACATTCTAGTAAATCTCCTCTGTACTCTCTCTATTTTGTTGACATCCTTCCTATAATTAGGCGACCAAAATTGTACACCATACTCCAAATTGGCCTCACCAATGCCTTGTACAATTTTAACATTACATCCCAACTTCTATACTCAATGCTCTGATTTATAAAGGCCAGCACACCAAAAGCTTTCTTTACCACCCTATCTACATGAGATTCCACTTTCAGGGAACTGTGCACAGTTATTCCCAGATCCCTCTGTTCAACTGTATTCTTCAATTCCCTACCATTTACCATGTACGTCCTATTTTGATTTGTCCTGCCAAGATGTAGCACCTCACACATATCAGCATTAAACTCCATCTGCCATCTTTCAGCCCACTCTTCCAACTGGCAAAAATCTCTCTGTAGACTTTGAAAATCTACTTCATTATCCACAACCCCACCTATCTTAGTATCATCTGCATACTTACTAATCCAATTTACCACACCATCATCCAGATCATTGATGTACATGACAAACAACAGTGGACCCAACACAGATCCCTGTGGCACCCCACTAGTCACTGGCCTCCAACCTGACAAACAACCATCCACCATTACTCTCTGGCATCTCCCATTCAGCCACTGTTGAATCCATCTTGCTACTCCTCCATTAATCCCCAACCATTGAACCTTCTTAACCAACCTTCCGTGAGGAACCTTGTCAAAGGCCTTACTGAAGTTCATGTATACAACCTCCACTGCTTTACCCTCATCAATTTCCTGAGTAACCTCTTCAAAAAATTCAAGAAGATTAGTCAAACATGACCTTCCAGGCACAAATCCATGTTGACTGTTCCTAATCAGACCCTGTTTATCCAGATGCTTATATATATTATCTCTAACTGTTTCCTATTCATTTACCTGTCCATGTTCTCTTACGAGGATGTTGCCAGGACAAGAGGGTGTGTGTGAGCTGTAGGGAGAGGTTGAGTAGGCTGGGTCTCTATTCCTTAGAGTGCAGGAGGATGAGAGGTGATCTTATAGAGATTTATAAAATCATGAGAGGAATAAATTGGGTAGATGCACAGAATCTCTTGCCCAGAGTTGGGGAATCGAGGACCAGAGGACATAGGTTCAAGGTGAAGTGGAAAAGATTTAATAGGAATCTGAGGGGTGACTTTTTCACACAAAGGGTGGTGGGTGTGTGGAACAAGCTGCCAGAGGAGGTAGTTGAGGCTGGGACTATCCCAAAATTTAAGAAAAAGTTAGACAGGTACATGGATAAGACAGGTTTGGAGGGATATGGACCAAACACAGGCAGGTGGGACTAGTGTAGCTGGGACATTGTTGGCCGGTGTGGGTAAGTTGGGACAAAGAGCTTGTTTCCACACTGTGTCACTCTATGACTCAATGACACTACGACCCTTTCATGCAGAGCATCAGCTTCGTATTGGCAGATCCTTTGGGACGTAACTGAAGGAGCATTTGCTATAAATGCTATCAACAGAAGTAGTATTAACCTGGGGCTCCTCCTGCCCTCTCAGATTGACTAATATTAACTTAATGACGAATGCAAAGAGTAGCAAAATGCACAGTGGTAGAGTTGCTGCCTCACAGCGCCAGTGACCTGTGTTCAATCCTGACTACAGATGCTGAATGTGTGGAGTTTGTATGTTCTCCCAGTGCTTCTGGGAGCTCCGGTTTCCTCCCACATTTCATAGACGTAAAGGTTTGTAAGTTAATTGGCTTCTGCAAGTTGTTCCTAATGTGTAGTACTAGAACTAGTGTATGTGTTATCGATGGACGGTGTGGACACTGTGGGCCGAAGGGCCTGTTTCCGCACTGTACTAAAGGTACTAAACATCACCAAAGGGAAGATTGTCGAGTCAGTTCAGTTGTGGGGCCCAACTATTGTTCTTGGACCATAGAAACTAGACTTAGTCATTAGTTTATTGTCACATATATTGAGGTACAGTGAAAAACCTTTTCAGACTTGAAATGTAATAATAATGGATGCAAAACACTTTGAGATACCCTGTAAAAGTGAAATGTATTCACTGATTTCATCGCAATTTCAAATTTGGATTTAGATCTACCAATTGTCTTGGTATGTGTCTCACAAGGACAATTTGTGTGTTTTTAAGAACATTAGAATTGAAATTAGGTCTTTTGTTGCATTGAAATTATGAATATAATGACCAATATTTATGGATGTCCATGTGCGAGCAACAGAGTGGGGAAGGAGAATGAGGAGGTGGTGGGATGGGAGGTGCGGTATCTGAAGAATATGGATTCTTATCGATATCCCTCA
Source organism: Leucoraja erinaceus (assembly GCF_028641065.1). Classification (NCBI taxonomy): domain Eukaryota; kingdom Metazoa; phylum Chordata; class Chondrichthyes; order Rajiformes; family Rajidae; genus Leucoraja; species Leucoraja erinaceus. The sequence continues at coordinate 29,425,735 of NC_073403.1, forward strand.
GTTAGATTGGTTTCCCCAAAAGACCGCTGGATGAAACAGCAGCTCATTTAATTTGTTTGAGTTTACAAAGTAGCAGAGGAGCTGTTCAGTTTGAGAGGCGGGTGAGTGTCAGGCCTGTGATAATCGGGTCTTTCTTGTTAGTTATTCACGTCTTATCAACAGCTTTCTCCACCTGAGTCGACACAGCGGTAGAGCTGCTGCCTAATGCCCCTGTCCCACTTAGGAAACATGGACGGAAACCTCTGGAGGCTTTGCGCCCCACCCAAGGTTTCCACGCGGTTCCCGCAGGTTGCAGGTGGTTGCCGGAGGTTGCAAGTAGTGGAAGCAGGTAGGGAGACTGACAAAAACCTCCGGGAACCGCACGGAAACCTTGGGTGCGGCACAAAGTCTCCAGAGGTTTCCATTCAGGTTTCCTAACTGGGACAGGGGCATTAACAGCGCCAGAGACACGGGTTCGATCCTGACTACGGGTGCTATCCGTATGGAGTTTGTTCATTCTCCCTGTGGCCCGCGTGGGTTTCCTCCAGGCGCTCTGGTTTCCACATTCCAAAGATGTACAGTAGGATAGAAATGGCATGTGGATGATCAATGGGCGGCATGGATTTGTTGGGCTGAAGGGCTTGTTTCCACATTGTATCTCTAAACTAAAGTCAGCGAAATTGTGGTAATGGACAAGAAAGTAACATATTTACAAAGTTAATTTAGTGTAAGCTATTCTGAAAATGGCACGTTTCGCTGCATGAGACCTAAGTGGGTTTTAATGATGTGCTATGTTATAATTGCAGGTTGAAAAACTATCTGGTTATAAAAGTCTAATTTTATGCGTGCTGATTATAAAAACAGGTAAATTCTTCACAATAAATTACTTTAAAAAAAACAAATCACTTTTAAGAAGTTTATTATAGATTCTGCTTTAATTATATGCATGTGATTCTATTTTTAGTTTATGTGCAAAATGTTTATGAGGTTCATTGGGACTTGTGCTTTGCCTTTCTGGTTGATTGGTTTAGTTTCGTTTAGAGATACAGCACGTAAACAGGCCCTTCTGCCCACTGAGTCCGTACCAGAAATGGGATCCCCGCACGTTAACACTATCCTACAAACACTAGGGACAATTTTACATTTATACCAAGCCAATTAACCTACAATACTGTACGTCTTTGGAGTGTGGAAGGAAACCGAATATTTTGGAGTAAATCCACGCAGGTCTTGGGGAGAACGTACAAACTCCGTACGGACAAGCACCCGTAGTCAGGATCGAACCTGGATCTCTGGCACTGCAAGGCAGTAGCTCTACCGCTACGCCATCGTGCCGCCCAAGCACACTAGGGACAATTTACAATTTTTACCAAAGCCAATTCAGCTACAAACCTGTACGCTGATGCCAACTATCACTTATCTACCTGCAAATAACCCATAGTGCTCCATTCTCGGCATGTGCCGCACAGCCCATCCATCCCGTATCCAAAAGTCTTTAAATGCCAGAACGTCTCTGCTCCAAACACCACCCCCGGCAGCATGTTCCAGGCACTCACCACCCTTTGTGTAAAAAAACCTGACACACACATATCTTTTAAACTTTGCCCCACTCACATTAAATCTATGCCCTCTAGTCTTTGATATTTCCATGCTGGGGAAAAGGGTTCTGACTGTCTACCCTATCAAATACTAGAGTGCATACTGTAGCTTTAAGATGAGAGGGGGAAAGTTTAAAGGGGATGTACGGGGTGCGTTTTTTACACACAGGGTTGTCGTGCTGTAACTGCTGGTGGTAGTGGGGGCAGATATGATTGTGGCATTTAAGAGGCTTTGGATAGGGTCTCTGGCACTGCAAGGCAGTAGCTCTTCCACTACGCCACTATGCTGCCCACACAAACTATGGATAATTTACAATTTTTACCAAAGCCAATTAACCTACAAACCTGTACGTTTTTTGAGTGTGGGAGGAAACCGGAGCACCCGGAGAAAATCCACGTGGTCACAGGGAGAACGTATAAACTTCATACAGCCAGCACCCTTGGTCAGGATTTAACCGGGCTCTCTGGTGCTGTAAGGCGGCAACTCGACCACTAAGCCACGGTGCTTCAGATGTTCTTTTGGAATTATTTATATGATGGGCTGCTGATGGCGTCCATCGATGCCGAGTGCCAGGAACCCCCTTCCACCAATCAACATCGGAAGCAGTGCAGACGGCTCACTGGGATCACCAGATCATTATCAAGAGTCAAGAGTGTTTTATTGTCTTGTGTACTGGAACGGAACAATGAGTATTGTTGCTTGCAGCAACTCAACAGGTTTGTCAACACAGTACAGATGACGAAGGCAACACAGACTGTTCGTAGTTTAGAGTTTAGATAGTGTTTGTAATGTTCAATAGTTTATGCCTATTATTTCCTCGATCATCTCTGTTTCCCTTCTTAAACAAAGGAACAACAAAGGAACAACAAATGGGGGCGCTGTCCTGTGCATGGCTGCCCAGCCAGCAACTGTCTGTCTTTTCATCTTTTTATTTTTTATTTTAGTTAGTTAAGTGTTTTGTTTGGAGGTCTAGACTTTTTTATGTGGGGGGTGGGGGGGGGGGAAGGGGGAAGCTACCTTTCAGGGTCCCTACCTGGTCGGAGAGGTGGCTTTTCTCTGGGCTGCAGCTTCGACCCGTCCTCGCGGCCTACCAGCGGGTCTGGAGTGGCGTTTCCTGTCGGGGACCACCCAGAACCTCGGCTTCGGCGGCGGCACAGCGCTGGAGCGCTATCGCGGAGCGGGCGATGCCTTGCCCGGGTCGCCGCGCTGGAGCTCCGGTGAGCTGAAGATCGCTGAGGAAAACATCGCGGAGCTGCGGGACTGTGGAGCGACCAGCTGCGGGCGGCGGCGCTGAACTTTACACCGGGAGCCTGGGATCTCTAGATGAGATCGCCAGTTGTGGAGCTCCAACCGGCGCGGCCTTGTTGGCTTCGGAAGCCGCGGCCTCCAGTACGGAAGCGGCCGTTCCAGGGTTCCCAAGCCGCTGAGAGGACTCTCCCGACGCCGGAGCAACATCACCCGGCGAGAACGGCCTGGAACATCGGGCCTCCGTAGAGGCAACTGTGGAGGCCTCAATGGGCCCGACTATGGGTGAACTGGGGTTGGGGACTGGACTTTGTGCCTTCCCTCATAATGGGAACCATTGTGGGGGATGTTCTTTATGTTTAAAACTCTTATTAATGTTATGTCTGTATTCCTTCTTTATGTGCTGCAAAATGGCAAGAAGCATTTCACTTCACTACACCTAGGTGTATGTGAATGTGACCAATAAAATACCTTTGATACCTTTGAACATTAGCCTCTCTCCATTCCTCTGGGACCTTGGCTGTGGTTAAAGAAAATAAAGATATTCGTCAAAGCCACTGCAATCTCCTCCTATGCCTCTCTCAATAACCTGCGATAGATCTCATCAGGTTCTGGGGATTTATCCACCTTAATGCTCTTCAAGAGCTCTGACACCTCCTGCTTCTTTTATCTCAACTTGCCTTTGCATATTAGTATTCTCCACACATATCTCACTGTCTTCCATGCCCTTCTCCTTGGTGAATACAGTAGCAATGTTACAAAATTTTGAGATTTAAAAAATCAAGTCTGCAATTTATCCTATCAGATAAAGCATAACAATAAATTTAATTTGGCACCTAATTCACATTCATATCTCAAGTAATAAAAAAGTTATGGCCATTTTCATACTCGGAAATTAGCATCTTGTTCCCTATTGATTTTCTATGGACATAACAAAAAAGCTGTGATCGTGGACAGTCAAAAGCCCATAACCTTCTTAAAAATTAAGAGAACTGAATTAAATTTTCAGTTATCATAGATTGAAGCATTCTGAAACAAATATAAAATAATCTTACTTGGATGACCTGAAATTAAAGCATATAATTAGTTAGTTACCCAATTGTAGCTAATTTCAAACTTCAATTACTAGATCTAAACATCTATCCATTTCTTAATAAATGATTAACATTTTTAAATAGCCCAAGTGTCCAAATAATATTCACAAATAATTCACAATAAAACATGATTTTTAAATCTAATTTACTTCAATTTATAGGCCAAATGGAAGGAATTTAGTGTTCAATTGCTGTAAATTAAAGTCAATTTAAATCGGCTTTCTAGTGGGTTCCTGTGAACGCGCTGGTTTAGAACGTTCACATTGCGCTGGGTTTGTGCCCTCAAGTGCCCAGAAAAATACTGCGGGATATAAAGAGCCCAAAAGAGCACAAGTACACAAGCCCCATTTAATGTAAAAATAAGGTACATACCTTTAATTGTTTGCTTTATAAAACCCTGGGGCTGCGAGAGGTTGCGGGTTGAGAGAGTGATTTTTAAACTACTATAAATATTATACAAGGCCATAAAAACTAATAATACCTTTTGCGACGGGGTCTTTCAGCGATTTTCCGTTAATGATTTACTAGGCTGAACATTTTCAATTGGGACAGCCTAGTAAAAATCACGTTTTAAATCTGCCCCCTCTAAACAGCGCCAAAATCGCGCACACGGGGTAGGGCAGATGCTCAGCCACGATTCAGGTAGGTTTTGTAACATACCTAAATACAGAGCCAAAGTACTCGTTTAGTACCTCTGCCGTTCTTTAGTATCACCTGTACACCACAAACCTAGCTGCTCCTTGTGTTTATAAGTTATTGGAGCAGAATTAGGCCATTCGGCCCATCAAGTCTACTCCACCATTCAATCGTGGCTGACCTATCTTTCCCTCCACTGGTATCATGTAATCCCATGCTACCTGCTCCATGGTCAGATAGTCGGCTCTTTCTGTCTGTACCTGCAGTATAACCAACTCATAAACACGCTCTCCGACATATTTTCCACATCTTGGAGCTCTACGGGGAGTCCATCTACAGGTCCAACTGCTTGAAGCTATGGCTAGGCACACACGTCCTGTGGTACAGTCTCCAGGGACATTGGATCTACTCCATCCTGCAGGAGGAACATACTACCGCCCATGTCCTTTATCCACAGTTCCTTCAGCTGAAAAATATGTCCCAAGAAAGTACGGAATATATTTGAAGGAGCATTCTCTCAGAATGGACAACTGGACTGGAAATTTTAAGTGGACTATAACGAAGTCTAGGCTGCACAGTGACGCAGTGGAAAAGCTTCTGCCTCACAGCACCAGAGACCCAGGTTTGATCGTGACTACAGGTGCTGTCTGTATGGAGTTTGTACGTTCTCCCTGTGACCACGTGCATTTTCCCCGGGTGCTCCGGTTTCCTCCCACACTCCAAAGACGTATGCAAGTCAAATTTCACTACATCAATTGGTGTATGTGATAATAAATGTCCTTTGTAAGTTTATTGTCTTTTGTACATTGTCCCGGGTGTGTTGGAGGTGATCGCTGGTCGGCGCGGACTCAATGGGCCGAGGGTCTTGTTTCCACACTATATCTCTAAAATCTAAAATCTAAATTTAAACAGGCTCCAACTTCAGTTCCTCCTGTCATGTAATGTCTTCTCAGGCACCTCCCAGGGTCAGATGAAGACTTATTTCCACTCTGAATTCATTAGTTTAAGGTGAAGGCCATAAGAACTGCAGTCACCTGCATGGAAGACCCAGGAGATGAATGATGGGCCTAGTGGTTGAGGAGTTTATCAAGCAATGCACTCCATGTCTCACTTACCCCGTACTTCCACCTGCACCTTACACATAACCTTGAGATTAGTTTAGTTTAGAGATACAGTGCCCTTCGGCTAACCGAGTCCGAGTCCGCACCGACCAGTGATCCCCGCACTATCCTACACACACCGGGGACAATTAACAATTTTGCTACAAATTAGCTTACAAACTTGTACATCTTTGTAGTGTGAGAGGAAACTGGAGCTCCTGGAGAAAACCTAAGAAGGTCTTGGGGAGAACATACAAACTCCGTATAGACAGCACCCATGGGCAGGATCAAACCCAGGTCTCCAGCACTGTAACCAGTAACTCCATCGCTGCGCCACGATGCCGCCCCTCAATATTAATTCCCCCTCTCCACTTTGAATGGTCCTTGGGTGATGTTGACAGCCGTGGGTGGGAATGCTGCAGCTCTCCAAGAAAGGTTTGAGTGCATTGTTGAATCTTTTTCCCTGTTCATCTGGTCATCTCCCATGATGGAGCTTGGAACAGGGTTTCTGGAAAAATAACACTGAACCTTAGACAACACTCAGAATTCATCAGACTCAAACAGGACAAAATTCAGAATGAAAATATTATTGCAACTAACTGTTTACCATATACATTAATTTGGAAGAGGGAATTAGGAGCAACACTAGCAAGTGTGCGGATGACACAAAGCTGGGTGGCAGTGTGAACTGTGAAGAGTGGTTGCAAGGTGGCCTGGACAGGTTGAGTGAGTGGGCAGATGCGTGGCAGATGCAGTGTAATACAGATAAATGTGAGGTTATCCACTTTGGCGGCAAAAACAAGGGGGCAGATTATTATCTCAATGGGGTTAGGTTAGGTATATGGGAGGTGCAGCGAGACCTGGGCATCCTTGTACACCAGTCACAGAAAGTTGGCGTGCAGGTACAGCAGGCAGTGAAGAAAGCTAATGGAATGTTGGCCTTCATAACACAAGGATTTCAGTATAGGAGTAAAGAGGTTCTTCTGCAGTTGTATAGTGAGACCACGTCTAGAGTATTGTGTACAGTTTTGGTCTCCTAATTTGAGGAAGGACATCCTTGTGATTGACGAAGTGCAGAGTAGGTTCACGAGATTGATCCCTGGGATGGCAGGACTGTCATATGAGGAAAGATTGAAAGGACTAGGCTTGTATTCACTGGAGTTTGGAAGGATGAGGGGGAATCTTATAGAGACATATAAAATTATAAAAGGACTGGACAAGCTAGATGCAGGAAAAATGTTCCCAATGTTGGGCGAGTCCAGAACCAGGGGCCACAGTCTTAGAATAAAGGGGAGGCCATTTAAGACTGAGGTGAGAAAAACCTTTTTCACCCCGAGAGTTGTGAATTTGTGGAATTCCTTGGCACAGAGGGCTGTGGAGGCCAAGTCACTGGATGGATTTAAGAGAGAATTTGACAGAGCTTTAGGGGTTAGTGGGATCAAGGGATATGGGGAGAAGGCAGGCACAGGTTATTGATTGGGGACGATCAGCCATGATCATAATGAATGGCGGTGCTGGCTCGAAGGGCCGAATGGCCTCCTCCTGCACCTATTTCTATTTTCTATGTTTCTATGTTGGAAGGAATTAAGGAACTGCAGATGCTGGTTTAAACTGAAGATGGACTCAAAAAACTGGAATAACTCATCAGGTCAGCCAAGATCTCTGGAGAAAAGGAAAGCCCGCGGCCCACAATGAACCATTGTGGGCTCCACCTTTTTTTGATTATCATCTTTTGCATATCATTCATTAATTTGTTCTATGTCTCTCGATATCACCATCTATATCTCTCGTTTACCTTTCCCCTGAGTCTCAGTCTGAGGAGTCTGAGGAGGGTCTCGACCCAAAACGTCACCCATTCCTTTTCTCCTGCGATGCAGCCTGACTCTCTGAGTTACTCCAGCGTTTTGTGTCTCTGTAAAAATTCACTTTGGCAGTGACGAGTTATAAAATCCCAAAGAGCTACACAAGGTCTATACAGAGCAACAAAAATGCAGGCTCACTTTACATTGCCCTAATAACACTGTGTGGTGGTTGAAGATGATATGAACCTTTGCCACAAGGAGAATTGTCTTTAGCACAGCAATGAATCTTTGAAACAGTGACAAAGAACTAATGTCTGCTGCGAGACACCAATAAAATGGATTGTTTTTATGTTTTAACTTGGTGTCTCTTGTAGCTTCAGCACATAAACCACTAAAATGGTACATATTAGTCTCTCTGAATAGTACTCTATTAAATTAATCTGTTCTGCAGTGGTGGAGTTAACTAGGACGTTTTGTTATAACAGAAATATTTATTAGCACAAAAGGATGCTTTAAAGTGTTGTAATTATCTGGTGGCTGTTCCCAACCGACATAAAATAAGCTTAGAGTTAGTTTTTAGCTCAGTTTAGAGATACAACGTGGAAACAGGCCCTTCGGCCCACCGAGTCCACACCGACCGGCGATCCCCGCACATCAACCCTGTCCTACACACACAAGGGATAATTTTACATTATACCAAGCCAATTTATACCAATACCAATTAACCTACAAACCTGTAAGACTTTGCAGTGTGGGAGCAAACCGAAGATCTCAGAGAAAACCCAAGCAGATCATCGGGAGAACGTGCAAACTCCGTACAGACAGCACCAATGTTCAGGATTGAACCCTGGTCTCTGTCGCTGTGAGGCAGCAACTCTGCCCCTGCGCCACCGTGTGGCCTGTTAGTTGAACCTCTCTAAATAAAGGCCATTCCTGGAGAAGAGGAACATTTTCCACCACAAGAGCCCAAGGATATTTTATATACGCTTTCTTATGATTTTGTCTTCAATGTGCGGCGCATAAAGCAAGGATTCCATTATTATACAGAAGATAAACACTCAATGCTGGAGTAACTCAGTGGGTCGGGGGTGAGGGTTTTGCTTTCCCCTGGCTCTCAGTCCGAGGAAGGGTCTCAACCCGAAACATCACCTATGCCTTCTCTCCATAGATGCTGCCTGACCCGCTGAATTACTCCAGCATTTGTGTCGATCTTCGATGGAAACCAGCATCTGCAGTTCCTTCCACCACAATCATCCATGATTATACACTTCTCACATCCGCTTCTACAGGTCACCTCTGCACCAGAAGAGATCCCAATAGTGTAAACATTTGAAACCTTGCTTCCCACACCAACTCCTCAGCTACACATTCATCTGTCCTCTCTTCTGGTTCCTACACTCACTGGTGTTGGAGGTAAACCTGAGATTACTACCCTCGGGGTCCTGCTTTTTAACCTTTTGCCTAACTTCATATATTCACTCTGCAGGATCTTATCCCTTTCTCTATCCATGTCATTTGCGCCAATGTGCACAACGGCTTCCGGCTTCCGACTTTCACCACTTCCTCACCATTCCCTACACTCTTGGGACAATTTACAGAAGCAAATCAACCTACAACCCACATGTCTTTGGGATGTGGGAGGAAACCGGAGAACCGAGAGGAAACTGGGAGAACGTGCAAACTCAGTACAGACAGCACCCGAGGTCAGAATCAAACCCGGGTCTCTGGCACTGTGAGGCAGCAGCTCTACCCGCTGCACCACCGTGCCGGCCTTTTTGAGCCCCAGTTACTTGACGTGGGGCACCGATGCCAGATATTGAGGTTGTCTCAAGCTAAGAATCACCCTTGAGACACCAGGCTTCAGATACTTGCGAGAGGAAACCAAAGTTCATGGAGAAATCCCACGTGGTCACGGGGAGAACATACAAACTCTGTACTCTGTACAGACAGCTACCGTACCACCCCATGCCACCTGCTATATTTACGGATAAAGTAGTACAGAACATTTCCAAAATGTCTGGAATCAAATGAAGGAATCGGTTCTGTTTGCATTAGATATCACCTGGGCATTAAATGCCTTTCATGCTGTCTACTGGGGGTAAGCTGAAGAGTTCATAAGGCTAAGGTAGACAGAAATGCTGGAGAAACTCAGTGGGTGAGGCAGCATCTATGGAGCGAAGGAAATAGGCAACGTTTCAGGCCGAAACCTTTCTTCAGACTGATAAGGCTACATGTGTCACTACTCAAGCACATTGATTGATCGATACTTTATTGTCACATGTACTTGCTACAATGAAATTATTTTGTATTGAATACAAATAAACCTGTTTGCAAAGAGTTGCCAAGTGTGGGCGCTGACAAGTTACAAGAGCATTTATTCCCAATGGTCCCTCTTCATTCCCGGCACAACCCCCTCCCCGCCATTGTTCTCTCGGTGCCCCCCCCCCCCCCCCAATGCTGGGTCCCTCGACTGTCCGACCACCGGCACCAATGCAGGCGACGGCCCTCCACGCTCACTGATGGCAACAGGACTTTTGCAGGACCTTTGCCACAAGACAGCGCTGCTGTTTGCTTGAAGCTACGTTTCCTGATCATTTTCACAAGAAAAATGAAATGGCTGTTACATTTGACCAAGTATAGCAGGTACCACACTTCTCATTTACACAGTAGCTAATCATTGAGAAGTAGGTGGTACAACAGATGCCTGGGCTCTAGTCTGCGGCTGTGGTCAGATTGCTTTAGCAATCATTGAACTTTAAGGTCCTGTCCCACTTAGGCAATTTTTTCGGAGACTGCCGGCCACTGTCACTGTCCATATTCAAATAGAAGGGGAGCAGGTTGAAACTCAGGCTAGGGTGCTTAGTCTAAATAAGGGGGATTATGAAGGTATGAGGACTGAGCTGATCAAAGTTGACTGGGATAGCTCAAGAATAAGACGGTACATTGGTGACCAAAGGGTATTCTGCATAATCGTCAAGAAAAATGTATCCTATGAAGAAAAAAGGGGTAAGGGTAATCATAGTCAGCCATGGCTCAGTAAAACTATAAAGGATAGTATTCGGCTGAAACAAGGGCATATAAGGTAGCCTGGATAGTGGGAGGGTAGAGGATTGGGAAGCATTCAAAGGTCAGCAAAAAAATAACTAGAGATTAATTAAGACGGGGAAAATCATTGACCTTTTAGCGAACAACATAAAAACTCATAGTAAGATTTTTTATAGCTATATAAAAAGAAAAAGGGTGCCTAAGGTGATTGGTCCATTGGAGGTGAGACTGGAGGTGTTGCCATGAAAAAGCATTAAACGAGATTTTGTACAGTCTCACCATAGAAGACAAAAAAATATGACAACGCTGGATAAACAGGGGGCGGTAGGAATGGAGGATCAAAATACTATTAAGATCACCAAGGAGGTGATTAGGGATTGAGGACTGAAGGAGGATCAACCCCCTACCTGATCGCACCTCCCAGGGTCTTGAACCGGTGGGGATGTGGAGCTTGGTGATAATTTTCCAAAACTCCCTGGAGGCAGGAACGGATTGGAAAATGGCCAATGTAACACCTATATTTAAAAAGGAAGTCAGCGACAACTGAAGAAAAACTGAAACACAATTTGGTCGCCGGTACCTGTCGCCGGTTGACGTAGGTTGACGCAGGTAGTCGCCAATGGAATTCACCAAAGTCATCACCCTTGCGACAAAGGCTACAAGGTGCCACATAAGAGACTATGGCGATAAAAATGTGGGATCCTGGCGACAACTTATGGGTACATTGGTTAACCTACGAAGCAGAGAGTGGGGAAAATGACATACTCGGGATGGCAAGCCCACAGCGTCGGTTCCGCAAGGGTTTGCTGAACCCCATTTCAAAATTTACATAAATGCGGCGACAAGGGAACCAAGTGTAATAATCAAAATTTGCGGACGATACAAAAATCTTGAGGAGGATAGGAAGAGTCTGCAAACATAGATAAGCTAGGTGAGTGGGCAACAACGTGGCAGATGAAATTCTAGAGAGGTGAAGTCATTCACTTTGGGAAAAAAAATGATAGGGCAAGTCTTTTCTAAATGAGGAGGAGCTTTTGTAATGCAACGCAAAGGGATCTAGGGGTATTAGTACATGAATCACTGAAAGTTAGTATGCAGGTGCAGCAAGCAATCAGGAAGGCCAATGGAGTTTTTGGCCTTTTTGCTAGGGGGATTGAGTATAAAAACACGGAGGTCTTGCTGCAGCTGTACACAGTATTAGTGAGACCACATTTGGAATACTGTGTACAGTTCTGGGGTCCATACTTAAGAAAGGATGTACTAGCCCTGGAGGCAGTGCAGCGAAGGTTTACAAGATTAATTCCTGCAATGAGGGGATTGACATATGAGGAAAGGTTAAGTAGGCTGGAACTCTTACTCTTTGGAGTTTAGAAGAATGAGAGGCGATCTCATTGAAAACATTAAGATCGTGAGGGGCCTTGATCGGGTGGATGCACTGTTCCCAATGATCGGGGAAACTAAACTAGGGGACATAGTTGCAGAATAAGAGGGGGCTCTTTTAGAACAGATTGCACTTTTTCACCCAGACTTTATGCACTGCCCCAGGGAGCAGTGGAAGCATTTATATAAGACTAAAATAGATGCTTTTCTTTACGGGGAGAGGGCAGGGATATGGACCTTTTAGTTAGTAAGATTTTATTTGTCATTTTGGGGTTATTTCATTTTTTTTTGTATGGACCTGTGTTTTTTTTTGTGAAGGACTTCTTGAGTCTGCCTCATGGGTAGTGAAATGTGTTCTATATAAATAAAGTTTGCCTTGCCTTGCCTGTTCAGCCATGAGCGAATGGCGGTGCGGGCTCGACGGACCTGGTGGTCTACTCTCGCACCTACTTTCTATGTTTCTATGTTTCTATAGTCGTAGCAGGTGGCCGAAAAAGCAGCGACTGGACCCTCCCTACGACAATGTTTATGACAACCTAACACCTAGTTGGCATCAAGCTACAACAACCGGCGATCCATTAGGACATCCACCTACGATCACACCTACCACAACCTATGATACGATAAGCTGGCCAGTCTTACTCACAGTCCTCTGACGTGAGGCAGACCCGCGAAGGCGACATTTCAGATCGATGAAAAAAAAAGAAGCTAAAAAAGTTATGAGTGTTTCAAAATCCAAAAAAAAAAGTTCTTTAGCCTGTCAATCACTCACACCATACAGGCATCCGGGTGGGCAGCCTAGTTGCCTGTACTAAGTACACACGCTGGATGTGAGACTTTGGACGTTTAAGTCAGCGCGGTCACTCTCGACGAACTGATGCTCAAGGGAGAGTCCACAACTGTTTTCTCCTTGGTAAATACAGGGAAATACTGTGAATCGTGGCTGAGGCGACTGTGAGTCTGCAATGTACTTGCAATAAATGTTTTAAGACTTGTTAGCCCTTTTAATGACAATACAACTTTAGCTTTCAGCTAAATCTTGTTTGCAAACTTTGGTTTTTATAATGCCTGCACTCTGCTTTTAGTTCTAAATTATTTCTTTTATGAACATTGAATTTGGGACTGGCCTGCCTCGTGTATGAAATGTCTGCCTTGAAATGCTCATGAAATTATAGTTTGGTGGCCATGCTCACACCTCTACCTGCAATGCCGATGAAATTGACTTTGGTGGCCTGCATTTTACCTGAAATGGCATGAAATTAACTTTGGTGGTCTGCACTTTGCTTGAAATGCCATGAAATTGATTTTGTTGGCCTGCACTCAGCCTGAAATGCTATGAAATTGAATTTGGTGGCCTGCACTCTGCTTGAAATGCTATGAAATTGAGTTTGGTGGCCTGCACTACCTGCAATGCCATGAAATTGACTTTGGTGGCCTGCATTTTACCTGAAAAGGCATGAAATTGACTTCGGTGGTCTGCACTTTGCTTGAAATGCCATGAAATTGATTTTGTTGTCCTGCACTCGGCCTGAAATGCTATGAAATTGAATTAGGTGGCCTGCACTCTGCTTGAAATGGAATTTCAAGGAATAGCCGTGAGTGAACTGCCAGTCCACCAGCCCTGAGTGACTGATCTGCCAGCCCACCAGCCCTGAATGACTGATCTGCCAGCCCACCAGCCCTGAATGCCTAATCTGCCAACCCACCAGCACCGAGTGACTGAGCTGCCAGCCCACGAGCCCTGAGTGACTGTGCTGTCAGCCCACCAGGCCTGAGTGACTGAGCTGCCAGCCCATCAGGACTGAGCTGCCAGCCTACCAGGCCTGATTGACTGAGCTGCCAGCCCACCAGGCCCGAGAGACTGATCTGCCAGCCCAAGAATCCATTTGGCCCACAATGTCCATACTAGCCCTCTGGAGTTGCACCTCATCTAAACCCTTCACGCTATGATTTTCCCCGTCTAAATTGGGAAAGTTAAAATCCCCTACTACAACAACCTTATTTGACCAGCAGCTGTCTACAATCTCCCAGTACATTTGTTCTTCTAATTCCCATTAGCTATTCGGGGGTCTGTAGTACACCCCCAACAAAGTGATCAACTCTTCCCCATTGAGCCTCTGTACCAGGGTTGGAATCACAGCCCTGGCTACCACTCAATCTTGCCGTGTCATCCGCTCCCAAGAGGGCGTACCTGGTTTCAATAGGTATAGCCACCGGGGTGGGGTCTCTTGCACTCCACATGTACTCCTCTTTCTCACAGTCACCCACCTTCACTTTTCCTGTATCCTTGGCGTAACAACCTCACTGAAGGTCTTGTCCAGGAAACTCTCATTTTTCCGGATGTCCCTGAAGTCATCCAATTGCTGCTCCAGTTCCCCGAGACGTTCATTAAGGAGCTGTACCTGGACACAATTTCTGCAGGTGTAGTTGTCAGAAGCACCAGCAGTGTGACCCGACTTCCCACATCCTGCAGGAAACACACTGTACCAACTTGCATGCCATTTCTTCAATGGACAAAAAAAATCACAAATTTCAAATCAGGTGTAGCCTCCTTGCCCCAGCCTCCTCGCCGAAGACTCTAGCCGAAGACTCACACTTTACTCACCAAGGCACTTTTCACCCCAACAGGCCACTTCCCCTAGAGCAAGCCCTCCTTGTATTTGCTGTTCAATTAGCGAATTAGCCAATTTACAAATTTGGTTACCGGTTTTTAAATGACCCGCTCTTGAAAAACTCACCAAGGCTTTAACTTCTGCAGCCAATCCCCGCACTCGCTCCTTCACCTGCTGCTCCTCTGCCGACCTTGCCTGCCTGATTATGAATTTAAATTTAACGTGGGTGACTGACCTTGAGGGGTGATACGGAATCCTGCAGAGCTGACCATTTATTTTCCACTCACTCATTGCGTGAAGCCATTTTACAGCCAGCTGCTGTCAGGTTGTAAAGTCATGCAAGTTGCATCTGAGGATGAACGTGGGTTCTTGTAAAGCACTCCCACTATAAACCCTCAGCACTGCTCTCCATGTGACAGGTGGCCTTTCTATTCATCATGCTCCCAGTCCTTGGTCTGAAAATATTAGTATCGGAGACATAGAAACATAGAAACATAGAAAATAGGTGCAGGAGGTCCATTCAGCCCTTCGCGCCAGCACCCCCATTCATTGTGATCATGGCTGATTGTCCCCAATCAATAACCCGTGCCTGCCTTCTCCCCACATCCCTTGATTCCACCAGCCCCTAGAGCTCTATCTAACTCTCTCTTAAATCCATCCAGTGATTTGGCCTCCACTGCCCTCTGTAGCAGGGAATTCCACAAATTCACAACTCTCTGGGTGAAAAAGTTTTTTCTCACCTCAGTCTTAAATGGCCTCCCCTTTATTCTAAATGACCTGTCCCACTTTCACGACCTAATTCACAACCTCTGCCGAGTTTGCCTTTGATTCATACTCACAGCATGGTCGTCATGAGGTCGTAGGAGGTCATAGGTAGGTCGAAGCAGGCCGTGATGCTAGTCGTAGGTAATTGTGGCATCAAGTAGGTCGGGGCGTTTTTATTAGCCTGATGAAAAATGTCCACGAGTAAAAAAGGTTGTGAATTAGATCGTGAAAGTGGGACAGGCCCTTGAGGCTGTGGCCCCTGGTTCTAGACTCGCTCAACATTGGGAACATTTTTTCTGCATCTAGCTTGTCCAGTCCTTTTATAATTTATATTAGAATATTATAATATACCCAGATACCAGGTCGAGCTTGACAAAATGTACTTTACCTCAAAGCTTTCACCCTTGCCACTGACAGCGAGGAAGGTTTTGAAGCTTTGTATTCGATTATTAAACTGTGTTTTCAAAATACACTGCCTCAATCTCTTTAATAGCTCTGTCCTTCACAGATTGCCAGCTGGTAGTGGAATTATAGAACAAAAATTAAAAATCCACAATTGGTTTTTGCCTAATGTGATTGTTGTCATTTTACACAAACTAAAAGCAAAAACAAAACTGCCGCTAGTGGAAATCTTAATTTGAAACTGAAATCTCGCTGTCTCGGCAAGGCCACCAGCATGATCAAATATGTCTCCTCCCAGTCACCCTCTGTTCCCCTCTCCCATCAGGCAAGAGGTACAGAAGTGTGAAAACGCACCCCTCCAGATTCAGAGACAGTTTCTTCCCAGCTGTTATCAGGCAACTGAATCATCCTACCATCATCAGAGTAGTCGTAAGTTACCATCAACCTCATTGGGGACCCTCGGACTCTCTTTAATCGGACTTTACTGGACTTTATCTTGCACCAAATGTTGGTCCCTTTATCATGTATCTGTACTGTGTGAATGGCTCGATTGTAATCATGTATAGTCTTCCCGCTGACTGGAGAGCACGCAACAAAAACTAATCTCGGTACAGTGACCGTAATCTACACTAATTCAACTAAACTAAACTAAAATAATAGAAATATCCGGCAGATCAGGTAACATCTGGAGAAACAGGGTAAATGTTTTGGGTGGGAAGGAACTACAGATGCTAGTTGATACCAAAGATAGACACAAAGTGCTGGAGCAACTCAGCGGGTCAGGCAACATCTCTGGAGAAACAGAATAGATGACATTCTGGGTCGAAACCCTTCTGCAGACTTGATGTTTTGGGTAGACAGCATTCCATCGAGACTGAATATTTGCAGCATTACCTGTTTTTATCCTTATAATATTGTTATTGTTTCTGGTCCTAAGGAGTTAAACATTAAATTCATAACTTAGCTGCCAAAAGTCATCGTTACACCTCTAAAGTACTTGCTCAGACAGTTATTCAGTGCCTGAAAACATTAAAAGGCATTGTAATGGTATGAGCACACGGTCTTTGAATGCACAGTGTTGGAAGGAAACTATTTGTATGTGTGCGGGCACGTTGTATACATATCTCACTAATCCAACCAGTAATTCTATCCATGGGTGCAGCACCATTACAGGTATATTGCCTCTCACTCAATGTGTTTGCTTCTCTGAATGTGAATATAATAAATAAAGCTGGCACGGTGGAGCAGTGGTAGAGTTGCTGCCTTACAGTGCTAGAGACCAGTCCCGGGTTCGATCATCACTACAGGTGTTGTCTGTATGGTACCCAGATGTGGGGCCGACGGACGAGAAGCCAAAGTAAAGAAGTGGAAGCCAAATAATCGAATGGAAACAAAGCCAAAACGGCAAATAAACGAATGGAAACTAAGCCAAAACGCCACCTAACCGAAAGGGTAGGACGTTTAAATGCAAACTAACCGAAAGGGCGGGACGCCTAAAAGCGACCTACCCGAAAGGTGGCATCACCTACAAGCCAACGGACCGACTGCCGCTCAACAGAAAAGTCAAATAACGGACCTGACGTTGCTGTGGGGCGGGACTTGAAAGCGATTGGTCCAGACTCCCGCATCCATCACATCACTGTGAAGGCATGAACTATGTCCCACACCTCCGCTCCACCCAACCCACAGCCCGCGGAGGGTGGTCGTGGGAGAGTAGGGGCTGTCCCGAGGGATGCGCACCTTTGGCCGCTTACAATTTGGTGCTTGGGTTCAGAAAATAACCCCCACCCTCCTGCTGGTGGAGATGGAGGAGAGAGAGAAGGGGGAGAGAAAGAGAGAAGGGGAGAGAGAGGAGAGAGAGGGGGGGAGAGAGAGGAGGAGGAGAGAGAGGAGGAGAGAGAGAGGAGGAGAGGGAGAAGGGGGAGAGAGAGAAGGGAGAGAGCGGGGGGAGAGAGAAGGGAGAGAGAGGGGGGAGAGATAGGGGGAGAGAGAGTGGGGGGAGTAAGAGAAGAGGGGAGAGAGCTTCGGCTTCTCGTCCGTCGGCGCCACGTCCGCACACGGGTCTGGTATGGAGTTTGAACGTTCTCCCCGTGGCCTGCGTAGGGTTTTCGCCAAGATCTTCGGTTTCCTCTCACATTCCAAAGATGACCAGATTTGTAGGTTAATTGGATTGGTATAATTCTAAATTGTCCCGAGTGTGTGTAGGGTAGTATTAGTGTGCGGGGATCGCAGGTCAGCGCAGACCCGGTGGGCCGAAGGGCCTGTTTCCGCACTGTATATCTAAACTAAAGGTGTAGTGCTGCAAGCTACCCAGTGAATCACAGCTGTCAAGAACAGCCAGAGGCAGACACTTCAGAGTGTAGGTACTGGGACCCAGCACTGAGAGCAATTGTGTTCCTGCTTATCGCCCTCCCTGAATTCAAATTTCTCACTTTCCCCCCTCTGTTCCCTGTTCCCCACTTGGATGTATGTCCACTCTCCCACTAGCCCACCCTTCCTTCCCCCTTCCCTGTCCCCTTCCACCTATATCCCTTCCTCCAGCTTCACATTCCATGCCAATTCTCTCCTTATCTCAAACCTTTTGGCTTCTGCTCATCTCTCGCCTTTGTCCACACATCTGCTTGTCAAACACATCCCTCACCTATTACCAGCTATCATATATATGAAGAAGGGTCTCCACCTGAAATGTCACCCATTCCTTCTCTCTAGAGATGTTGCCTGTCCCGCTGAGTTACTCCAGCATTTTGTATCCACCTTTCACTTGCCTGGCTTTGTCCCTCCCCCACCTCTCATCCAGCATTCTCCCTCCCCACCACGATCAGTCTGAAGAAAGATCTCGACCCAAAACGATACCTTGTCGGTGTTCTCCAGAGATGCTGCCTGACCTGCTGAGTTGCTCCAGCACTTTGCCATTTTTATCTTATAGATCAGCAACTGCAGTTCCTTGTGTCCGCCGTTATCACGGTAGGATTTGAACTTGGATCTGTGGATGATTGGCGACCCAGCAGTTAAATCCAGAGTCGGCACCAACCAGCGATCCCCGCACACTAACACTATCCTACACACACTAGGGACAATCCACATTTACTCCCAGCCAATAAACCTACAATCCTGTACGTCTTTGGAGTGTGGGAGGAAATTGAAGATCTCGGAGAAAGCCCACATGGGGAGAACGTACAAACTCCGTACAGACAGCACCCGTGCTGCACAGTTGAAGGTTCTGCCTTTAGAATGAAATGTCATTTAGAGCATTCCAGCCCCCTCCCGCGACCTTCACATATCATGTGAGTATTTTGTTGAAGAGGGAAACTACATCTGCCCAAGCCTTAACCAACATTGCCCAAACAGATTATCTGCTCCTATTCACGTTATTTTTCGAGGAAGTCAAATTTGTGTATAAATTAGCAGATGTACTTACAGTAGAGTCATAGACATAGAGTCATACCGCATGGAAATAGGCCCTTGATCCTAACTTGCCCACATTGGCCAACATACCTGGAAATTAGGTGCAGGAGTAGGCCATTCGGTCCTTCGAGCCTGCACCGCCATTCAATATGATCATGGCTGATCATCCAACTCAGTATCCCGTACCTGCCTTCTCTCCATAACCTCTGATCCCCTTAGCCTCAAGGGCCACATCTAACTCCCTCTTAAATATAGCCAATGAACTGGCCGCAACTACCCTCTGTGGCAGAGAGTTCCAGAGATTCACCACTCTCTGTGTGAAAAAAGTTTTTCTCATCTCGGTTTTAAAGGATTTCCCCCTTATCCTTAAGCTGTGACCCCTTGTCCTGGACTTCCCCAACATCGGGAACAATCTTCCTGCATCTAGCCTGTCCAACCCCTTAAGAATTTTGTAAGTTTCTATAAGATCCCCTCTCAATCTCCTAATTTCTAGAGAGTATAAACCAAATCTATCCAGTCTTTCTTCATAAGACAGTCCTAAATGTGAGGTTATCCATTTTGGTGGCAAAAACGGGAAAGCAGACTATTATCTAAATGGTGGCAGATTGGGAAAGGGGGAGATGCAGCGAGACCTGGGTGTCATGGTACACCAGTCATTGAAGGTAGGCATGCAGGTGCAGCAGGCAGTAAAGAAAGCGAATGGTGTGTTAGCTTTCATTGCAAAAGGATTTGAGTATAGGAGCAGGGAGGTTCTACTGCAGTTGTACAGGGTCTTGGTGAGACCACACCTGGAGGATTGCGTACAGTTTTGGTCTCCAAATCTGAGGAAGGACATTATTGCCATAGAGGTAGTGCAGAGAAGGTTCACCAGACTGATTCCTGGGATGTCAGGTCTGTCTTATGAAGAAAGACTGGATAGACTTGGTTTATACTCTCTAGAATTTAGAAGATTGAGAGGGGATCTTATAGAAACTTACAAAATTCTTAAGGGGTTGGACAGGCTAGATGCAGGAAGATTGTTCCCGATGTTGGGGAAGTCCAGGACAAGGGGTCACAGCTTAAGGATATGGGAGAAATCCTTTAAAACCGAGATGAGAAGAACATTTTTCACACAGAGAGTGGTGAATCTCTGGAACTCTCTGCCACAGAGCGTAGTTGAGGCCAGTTCATTGGCTATATTTAAGAGGGAGTTAGATGTGGCCCTTCTGGCTAAGGAGATCAGGGGGTATGGAGAGAAGGCAGGTACGGGATACTGAGTTGGATGATCAGCCATGATCATATTGAATGGCGGTGCAGGCTCGAAGGGCCGAATGGCCTACTCCTGCACCTAATTTCTATGTTTCTATGTTTCTATCCCACGAATCAATCTAGTGAACCTTCTCTGCACTCCCTCTATGGCAATAATGTCCTTCCTCAGATTTGGAGACCAAAACTGTACACAATACTCCAGGTGTGGTCTCACCAAGACCCTGTACAACTGCAGTAGAACCTCCCTGCTCCTATACTCAAATCCTTTTGCTATGAAAGCTAACATACCATTCGCTTTTCGGTTCGGTTCCTATTAAATCTTTACCCCATCATCTTAAACATATGTTCTCTGGTTCTTGATTCCCCTACTGGGCAAGAGATTGTCCGATCTATTCCTCTCATGATTTTGTGCACCTCTATAAGGTCACCTCATCCTCCTGCACTCCAAGGAATAGAGTCTTAGCCAGATCAACCTCGCCCTACAGCTCAGACCCTCTAGTCCTGGCAACATCGTTGTAAATCTTCTCTGCACCCTTTCCAGCTTGAGAACATCTTCCCCATAACATGGTGATCATGGATTCCTATAACGTAACTACAGAACCACAATTCAAAACTATTTTGTTGCCAATAAAATGTCCTGGGATGTGAATGGTGTTACATTAATGCAGCAAATGCTGGAAAGGCGAACGCACTATGGGAACATCACTCGCCCCTCTGCAGGAACGATACATCAAAAGGTGCAATTCCAGAGCCAATAAGATCATGGGTGACCCGTTTCACCCCTGCAACAGACTGTTCCAGCTGCTACGGTCAGGCAATCGCCTCCGTTGCCATGCTGTGAGAATGGAGAGGTTGAGAAGGAGTTTCTTCCCAGAGGCCATTAGGACTGTAAACTCCTACCTCACCAGGGACTAACTTTACTGTATCATTCTACTGTTTTTTTTAAATTGCTGTTTTTTTCCCTTTTTCCTTCCTCCCACAATATGTAATATGTAATATGTAAAATAATATGTGATTCTGTTCCATTCTGTTTGTAGTTTGTTTGTTTGTTTGTTTGTTTTTTGCACAAAATCCGCGAGCATTGCCACTTTTCATTTCACTGCACATCTCGTATGTGTATGTGACGAATAAACTTGACTTGACTTGAAAGGTTTAGCATGTCAGGCAGGCAATGTTGGGACATGTTGCAGATAAGGAGGGAAGCAGAGAACAAAGACTGAAGAGAAAAAGGATGGTAGAGGCTGTAATTAGCTGAGCAAATGCAGTAAAGGTTTATAGAGTCATAGAATCATAGAGTGATACAGTGTGGAAACAGGCCCTTCGGCCCAACTTGCCCACACTGGCCAACAATGTCCCAGCTACACTAGTCCCATTTGCCTGTGCTTGGTCCATATCCCTCCAAACCTGTCCTATCTGCGTACCTGTCTAACTGTTTCTTAAACTATGGGATAGTCCCAGCCTCTTCTGACAACTTGTTCCATACACCCACCAGCCTTTGTGTGGAAAAGTTACCTCTCGGATTCCTATTAAATCTTTTCCCCTTCACTTTGAACCTGTGTCTTCGGGTCCTCGATTCCCCTACTCTGGGCAAGAGACTGTGCATCTACCTAATCTATTCCTCTCATGATTTTGTACACCTCTATAAGATCCCCCTCATCCTCCTGCGCTCAATGGAATAGAGACCCAGCCTACTCAACCTCTCCCTATAGCTCACACCCTCTAGGTCCTAGGAGTTCAGGTGCATGGTTCCTTGAAGGTCGAGTCGCAGGTAGATAAGGTGGTCAAAAAGGTTTTTGTTACTTTGGCCTTCATCAGTCAGAGTATTGAATATAGAAGTTGGGAGGTCATGTTGCAGTTGTATGAGACGTTGGTGAGATCGCATTTAGAATATTGTGTTCAGTTCCGGGCGCCATGTTATAGGAAAGGTATTGTCAAGTTTGAAAGGGTTCAGAAAGTAAACTTGAAGGGTCGAATGACCTAATTCTGCTCCTATCACTTATGACAGGGAGAACATACAAACTCCGTACAGACAGCACCTGTAGTCAGGGTCCAACCTGGATCTCTGGTGCTGTAAGGCAGCAACTCTACCACTGCGCCACTCTCCCACTCTAACTAATTTTGCTCAATTGCTTTACCCCGTTTTGCCAATCAGTTATATTCTGGCCTACTAATATTGATCTTTTATTCAATGGCATTTTTTTCCTCCGGAATTAATACAAACCTATTTCTGACGGCATTTATTCTCATCCTTCAAATGTTATATAAAGGGCCTGTCCAACTTGGGCGACCTAATCCGCGAGCTCTGGCGAGTTTGCCCTCGACTCATACTCACAGCATGGTTGACACGAGGTTGTAAGAGATCTTCGTAACACTCCTTCATGCTCGAGAGTGGTCTCCACGTACTCGAGGCCTCAGCTAGGTCACTGCGTTATTTTCAATATGTTAAAAATGCCCGCAAAAGAAAAAGGGCGCCATGGAAAAAATCGATACTTTTTTTACTCGTAGGTTTTGTGGTAGTAGGTCGGTATGTTAGTCGTAGGTAATCGAGGGTAGTCGAAGGTAGTCGAAAGTAGTCGTAGATAGTCTTCATCATAGTCGAAGGGGGGTCGAAGGAGATCGAAGGAGGTCGTCTTCACTCTCCACTATTCGGTGTCCAATTTTCCCGAAATTAGTCGTAACTAGTCGTAGCTAGTCGTGGCTAGTCGAAGCTGGTCTTCAACGTAGTCAAAGGAGGTCGAAGGAGGCCTACATAGTCGTAGGAGATCTTCAACATGTCATTTTTTCAAACTCTCCTAAACTCTTTTAAACTCACCAATTAGGTCGCCCAAGTGGGACAGTCCCTTAACAAGCTTTTTGGTTAATGGCTACTGATTCTAACTGTTCCTTTGCGGTATGTCTGATGCTCAGCATGGTCTCTTCACCTCCCATTCACAAAGGCAAAATCGGATGCCTGCATCTTCACCCATATAAAACCTGCCCTGCCCTCGTACCTCTGGGTCACTTCAACCAACCTCGGTGCTTCTCCGTGACTATGTTGCAGACCCACCGTGCAGGCTGTCTGTACACAGCCATTCTCTTTCTGCTGAATCCTGCCCGCTCTTACTCAGACGGCAGGCTTTCAGGCTGTCGGTCCATATTCTGCACGTTTCCGCACAGAATCACACCTCTCATTCATGTGAAAAGTCATGATGAAGAAGGTAAACACGTTAACAGAAGATAATACTAATTCCGACGAGT
Source organism: Leucoraja erinaceus (assembly GCF_028641065.1). Classification (NCBI taxonomy): domain Eukaryota; kingdom Metazoa; phylum Chordata; class Chondrichthyes; order Rajiformes; family Rajidae; genus Leucoraja; species Leucoraja erinaceus. The sequence continues at coordinate 29,449,284 of NC_073403.1, forward strand.
CAAAGGTAATAACCTAATATTACAGTGATTATCAAATGGGATAAGAAGGTAGACAAAAAAAGCTGGAGAAACTCAGCGGGTGAGGCAGCTTCTATGGAGCGAAGGAATAGGCGGCATTTCGGGTCGAGACCCCTTTTCAGAGGAGGGTCTCAACCCGAAATGTCGCCTATTCCTTCGCTCCATAGATGCTGCCTCACCCGCTGAGTTTCTCCAGCTGTTTTGTCTACCTTCGATTTTTCCAGCATCTGCAGTTCTTTCTTAAACAAATGGATAAGAATGTCATTGTTCCGTTTTACTGCATATGACTGTAAAACATTCTTCCATCTGAGCTAAAACTGGAAGGGTAATCAACTGGTGGAGGATTTGGATAAGGGAATTGAAGGCCTTGTGGCCAAGTTTGCAACTAAGATAGGTGGCGGGACAGGCAGTGTAGAGGAAGCAAGGACTCTGCAGAGGGACTTGGACAGGTTAGGAGAGTGGGTAGAGAAGTGGCAGAAGAAATTCAGTGCAGCAAAGTGCGGAGTCGTGCATTTTGGTAATAAGAATAAAGGCGTAGGTTATTTTCTAAATGCAGAGAGAATCCAGAAATCAGAGGTGCAAAGGGCCTTGGAACTGCTGGTGCAGGTCTCCCAAAAAGTTAATTTGCAAGTCGAATTGGTAGTAAGGAAGGCAAATTCAATGCTAGCATTTATATCAAGAGGACAGGAATACAAAAACAGAGATACAATGCTGAGGCTCTATAAGGCGCTGGTCAGGCCGCATTTGGAGTACTGTGAGCAAATTTGGGCCCCATATCTGATGAAGGCTCTGGAGAGGGTCCAGAGAAGGTTTACAAGAATGATCCCAGGAATGAGTGGGTTAGCATATGTTGAGCGTTTGACAACACTGGGCCTCAACTCGCTGGAGCTCATTGAAACTTACAGAATAATGAAAGGCATAGATAGAGTGGATGTGGAAAGGATGGTTGGAGAGTCTAGGACCAGAGGTCATAGCCTCAGAATTAAAGGGCACTCTTTTAGAAAGGAGGTGAGGAGGAACGTCTTTAGGCAGAGGGTTGTTAATCTGTGGAACTCACTGCAACAGTGGGCTGTGGAGGCGAAGTCAGTAGATATTTTTAAGGCAAATATAGACAAATTCTTGATTACAACAGGTGTCAAGGGTTATGGGGAGAAGGCAGGAAAATAGGATTAGGAGGCAGAGATCAGCCATGATTGAATGACGGAGTAGACTCGATGGGCCGAATGGCCTAATTCCACTCCTATAATTGTGAACGTGCCGATGATGAATTACACTGATGATAGACACAAAAAGCTGGAATAACTCAGCGGGTCAGGCAGCATCTCTGGAGAAAAGAATAGGTGATGTTTTGGGTCTTCAGACTGAGAGTCAGGGGAGAGGGAACCGAGAGATATGAAATGTAACATAGAACAAATTAATGAAAAATATGCAAAAAAATCAGATCAAAGCCAGCAACAATGTTCAAGGTGGTGCCCACAATGCTCCAGTGTTGGCTGTGAGGAAGGTGATAATGAATGAGACAAACTCAGTAGCCGACAGTGAAACTAGTGGGGGAGGGATGGAGAGAGAGGGGATGTGGGGGTTACTTGAAGTTAGAGAGGTCAATGTTCATACTGCTGGGGTGTAAGCTGCCCAAGCGAAATGTGAGGTGCTATTCCTCCAATTTGCATTTGGGAGTCAACTATTACTAGTTTAAATTTAGTAATTTGGAAAAATGTTTTGGCCCGAAACGTTGCCTGTTTCCTTTGCTCCATAGATGCTGCCCCACCCGCTGAGTTTCTCCAGCATTTTTGTCTACCTTCGATTTTCCAGCATCTGCAGTTCTTTCTTAAACTAATTTAAGAATGCTGTATTGAGGAGGTAGGTGGTTAATAATTAGACCCAACAAAATAAGCAAAATCTGTTAACTTTGTCAGTATTTTACATTTCATGAACCAACATCTAAATTTAGCTGGAAAGTGGATATATATAAATTTTTAATTATTTGCTTTGTCGCGCTCCCGTCATGAGTTCCCTTATCCCTGAATGCTTTGACTTGCTGTGTCACCTTCTTTTCGAAACGTTGGACTTAAAACTAACAAAAAAATGTCCTAGAAAAGAAAATATTTTAATTAGCAGTGTCTGGTGCCATCTTTATCCCATTCCTACAGCGTTCTGCATTACAATTTGTGACATTAATCACACTTCAACCTGTTAAATTCTTTAACATTACCACTCCAGCTATTTATATCATTACTCGGCAGACTACTTGTTAAGCCTGGAGTCTTTTGTTGCTTATTCTGTTAGAGTCATAGAGTTATACAGCTTGGAAACAGACCCTTTGGCCCCACTTGCCCACACTGGCCAACATGTCCCATCTACACTGTCTGCATTTGGCCCATATCCCTCTAATAGGCCCTTTTTCACGGGGCGACTTGACGCAAGATGTAGCCAGAGTGAAGTGGTCATGGTCTAGCACGATATCACACGATATAATGGGGGGGTAGACAAAGAGTTCCCACGGTACTCGGCATTTCTGTTATTTGTGCGAGTGACTTGTCCGTCTCCCGAGCTTTCCTGTTAAATCTTGAATGACATTGTAAACTGTCAAGTGTAATTAAATCATCACGTGGCACAAATGATGTCACTTTTTTTTTCACACACTATAATTATCCTCCCTTGGTTGAATTGGTATATACACACACAAAGCAGAGTGTTACTGTGTATGTGGGAGACACAGATGGAGTGAGCACAGTTACTGAGGCAGAGTCTCTCAGCCTGTGTGAGAGGGAGGGAGGGCGAGAGAGAGAGGCACACACAAGGTGGATGTGAAATTTCACCTGCCTGTTTTAGTGACAGACAACCGCCGCCAGTAAATGAAGACACCCCCATCTGTCTCCCCCTCCTCTCCCTCCACTCCCCACCTTTCCCTCCCAACTCCAGTCCCGTCCCGACCCCCTGGGAAACTGAAGGGAGCAACAATTAACTGCTGCCATCCCGCTGAGTTAAAGAGTTCCCACGGTAGTAAGACGATGTTAGTTGCGCCCAAGTTTAAATTTCCAACGTGTGTTTCAAAGTAAATCAAAAACTGTCTGAATCAGCAAGTTAGACACAACATGCTGGAGTAACTCAGCGGGCCAAGCAGCATCTCTGGAGAAAAGGAATAGATTCCATTTTTGGTCGGGACCCTTCTTCGGGATGATTGTAGGGGGGAACTGGAAGCAAGAAAAGACCGGGACAAATCAGGGCCAACAACAGATGAACTCAGCAGGGTATTTTGAAGAGGAGTCCCAACCCGAAATGTCGCCTAACCCTTTCCTCCAGAGATGCTGCCTGACCCACTGAGTCACTCCAGTACTTTATGTCTATATTTGGTTCCCTGATAGGCCAATTGTTGGCTAGGGACAGTGTGATCCCAAGAGGGAACCAGCTTTGCAAACCTTGGACTGGTTAACCGACATTTACTGCATGGGGGAGGGGGGGGGGGGGGGGGGGGGGGGGGGGGGGGGGGGGGGGGGGGGGGGGGGGGGGGGGGGGGGGGGGGGGGGGGGGGGGGGGGGCAGGAAGGGGGGGCAGGAGAGGCGGGGAGAGAGAGAGAGAGAGTGTAAGTTACCTAAAATTAAATAATTCAATGTTCATAGTGAACACGGACACAAAATGTTGGTGTAACTCAGCAGGTGTCAGATCTGGGAAGAAAAACATAAAAAGCTGGAGTAAGTCTGCGGGTCAGGCAGCATCTCTGGAGAAAAAGTATAGGTGGCGATTCGAATCGGAACCCTTCTTCAGACATCCTAATCGGAATTGAGTCTGAAGATGTGTCTCGTCCCGAAACATTACCTATTTTTTCTCCAGAGATGCTGCTTGACTCGCTGAGTTACTCCAGCTTTTTGTGTCTGTCTTCATTTTAAACCAGCATGTGCAGTTCACTCCTTTACACGGGTCTCTGGAGAACATTGATTGGTAGCGTTCCGGACCCTGCTTCGGAAAGGCATCGATCGCTAGTCGGCGAGGACTCCAAGCTGTATCTCTCAAAGAAGTACATGTGAAAAATTTCTCACGGACCATAAAAATGCGGGACCTTTCAGTAAAGTCCCTTTTAAAGATTATAGTTATTTTCTTGAATCTTATTAACATAACTCATGAATAAGTTGATGTCCATATGCGGATGCAAATCTTTATTTTTTAAATTCAATCCCACAGAAGACAATTTTTACTCACCTTCTGTCCCCTCTGTCCAGCTTCCGGGTTCACCGTTCGCAGGAGTTCCCACGGTACACGCAAGAGTCAGTACGGATATCGCACTGGCCACTACGTGCATATAATGTTGCAATGTTCAACCACAAGTGTACAAGTCACTCTTGGAGAAATTCAAGCTTGTTTGAATTTTCTCCCGAGTCACCAAGTTACACGAGTACCTGCCGTTAGCGCCACGGTGGTCCACGGTGGTCCACGAATGCCGTACGGTTATCGCAAGAGGTTCCCACGATGTTCAACTCTGGTTAACTCTTGCGTCAAGTCGCCCCGTGAAAAAGGGGTTTAAACCTGTCCAATCCATGTGCCTGTTACTGTTTCTTAAACGTTGCAATAGTTCCTGCCTCAACTACTTCCTCTGGCAGCTTGTTCCATACACCCACCACCCTTTGCATGAAAAGGTTATCCCTCAGGTTCCTATTAAATCATTCCCCCCCCCCCACCTACCCCCCCATTTTAAACCTATGGTTCTTGATTCCTCTTTACTGGGGAATGCTGCAACATAGGGCTATGCTGGAAAGCTATAGATGATTGTGTCACACTGTTGTTGACAGTTTAATAGAGACACAGGGAACTGCAGATGCTAGTTTGTAAAAAAGACACAAAGTGTTGGAGTAACTCAGCAGGTCAGGAAGCACCTCTGGATAACATGGGTAGGTGACTTTTTGGTTCGGGACCCTTCTTCAGACTGATTGTGGTGGAGGTGGGAGGGTGGGTGGGGGATTAAACTGGATGGGAGGTGGGACCAGGATGAAGCCAGGTCGGTGATAGAAGACACAAAGTGCTGGCGTAACCCACCGGGCCAGGGGGTATCTCTGGAGAACATGGTTTCAGTTGGGACCCTTCATCACACTTCTAAGTGATAGAAACATAGGAACATAGAAACATAGAAAATAAGTGCAGGAGGAGGCCATTCGGCCCTTCGAGCCAGCACCGCCATTCATTGTGATCATGGCTGATCGCCCCCTATCAATAACCCGTGCCTGCCTTCTCCCCATATCCCTTGACTACACTAGCCCCTAGAGCTCTATCTAACTCTCTCTTAAATCTATCCAGTGACTTGGCCTCCACTGCCCTCTGTGGCTGGGAATTCCATAAATTCACAACTCTCTGGGTGAAAAGGTTTTTTCTCACCTCAGTCTTAAATGACCTCCCCTTTATTCTAAGACTGTGGCCCCTGGTTCTGGACTCACCCAACATTGGGAACATTTTTCCTGCATCTAGCTTGTCCAGTCCTTTTATAATTTAATATGCTTCTATAAGATTCCCCCTCATCCTTCTAAACTCCAATGAATACAAGCCTAGTCTTTCCAATCTTTCCTCATATGACAGTCCCACCATCACAGGGATCAATCTCGTGAACCTACGCTGCACTGCCTCAATCACAAGGATGTTTTTCCTCAAATTAGGAGACCAAAACACACAAGGAACTGCATACGCAGGTTGACAAAATAGGACACGAAGTGTTGGAATAATTCCCCTGTCCCACTTAGGAAACCTGAACGGAAACCTCTGGAGACTTTGCGCCCCACCCAAGGTTTCCGTGCGGTTCCCGGAGGTTGCAGGTGGTTTCTGGAGGTTGCAGGTAGTGGAAGCAGGTAGGGAGACTAAAAAAAAGCTCCGGGAACCTCGGGGAACCGCACGGAAACCTTGGGTGGGGCACAAAGTCTCCAGAGGTTTCCGTTCAGGTTTCCTAAGTGGGACAGGGGCATAACGCAGCAGGTCAGGCAGAACATTGGATAGGCGACGTTTTGGGTCGGGTCTGAAGAAAGGTCTCAACCCGAAACATCGCCTGTCCATGTGAAGGAATATATGCTTTGCATCTATCCTCAGTATAAACCAGCATCTGCAGTTCCTTCCCGCTCTTAGCTGGTTCAGATTCAATATTCTTCAGAATATTGTAAAACTACCTTCAGCCATTATTGCAACACGATGGCCTAGGAATTCAATCTTGTTGTGCATGTTCTTGTAAGTGCTACAGGATTGAACGCTGGTGTGAGATCGATTGCTCAGCTCAGTGTGTACCTTATGGCACACAAGGCACATCTCGTGTAACGATTGATGTTGGGGAACTGAGGACATAATATACGTGTGCACCAAAACAGTTGGCTATTCAGCAGTGATGTTAAATACACATAATGTAAGCCACATAAGTCTGGAGTAACTCAGCGGGTCCGGCAGCATCCCTGCTCTGCCCGAAGGCTCGTCGGTCGGTGTAACTGGGAGGGAGCAGGAGACTTTGTGCCCGCGGAGTGGGCCGGTAGCAGGTAGAACCAGGGTGATGCCACCGATACCCGGACGTGGCGCTGACGGACGAGAAGCCAAAGCAATTAAGTGGAAGCCAAATAACTGAATGGAAATGAAGCCGAAACGCCAAATAACCGAAAGCGTACAAAGCCGAAACGCCAACTAACCGAAAGGGCGCGATGCCTAAAAGCAAATTCACCGAATGGCCACTCTGCCGAAAAGTCCAATAACGGACATGACGTCGCCGGGGGGGGGAGGGGGGGGGGGACTTGACAGCGATTGGTTCAGACCACCGCGTCCATCACATCACTGGCCGATGGAGACGGGAGGGTGGGGGAGCTCGGTGACAATTTTCATCCCCAGGTAAACATACCAATAAAATCCAGTGCTGCAAATGGACAGTCAGCATCATAAACAAAGAACTCATGACCGAGCTCTTGACGTGTTAACAGCACCACTAAAACTACAGCTCAAAGTTATTGGCTTCCAGCGCAGCAGTAACACACAACTAGATTAAGCTACACGGGAGCTGGATCACCACTCTTAATCAACTCTCCGCTGGATAGTCTTTTTGAATAGTAATAGACAATAGACAATAGGTGCAGGAGTAGGCCATTCGGCACTGGTAGAGCTGCGGCTAAGACCTACCGGGTGGAATAAAACTGGGTGAAAAAAAGGTTTTACCTTCCACTACCAGCAAGATCCGGCTACCACCTTCAACTTGCATCGCAACCGGCTTCGACTAAAAAATTACCGATGTTTAAAACGGCAACCTATTTTTAGTCGTGGCTGGTTTTGAATTTTTTGAAATAATCGTCGGAACATAGAAGAAGCGGAAACCACTTTCGACCATTAGGGAGACTGTCAAAAACCTCCGGGAACCTCCAGGAACCGCACGGAAACCTTGTGTGGGGCACAAAGTCTCCGGAGGTTTCCATTCAGGTTTCCTAAGTAGGACAGGGGCATAACGTCTCGATTGTAATCATATATTGTCTTTCCACTGACTGGTTAGCGCGCAACAAAAGCTTTTCACTGTACCTTGGTACACGTGACAATAAACTAAACTAAATCTCCTATTTAGAGAGGCAGAATTATGGTGACATGGTGGCACAGCGGTATAGTTGCTGTCTCACAGCGCCAGAGTCCCAGGTTCGATCTCAACTGCGGGTGCTGTTTGTAGAGAATTTGTATGTTTTCCCCATAACCGGCTGCATTTTTCCGAGACTCCACGCTCTCCCATACTCCAAAGACTTACAAATTTGTTGGTTAATTGGCTTGGTATGAATGTGAAATTGTCCCTAGTGTGTGGGATAGTGTTAACGTGCGTGGATCATTGGTCGGTGCGGACTCGATGGGCTGAAGGGCCGGTTTTCACGCTGTATCTCTAAACTAAACTAAACTAATTTGGATGCTGTTTGCCAACTTGCCCTGGATCTCCTGGGCCCTTTTGCTCTCATGGTAATGAATGGCAAAATGGAAAGAGAGGTTTTTAATTCAGTGGCCACTGCAGTGTGTATCTTAAGGGCGTGTCCCACTTAGGCGACTTTTTAGGCGAGTGCAGGAGACTCTGCACTCGCCACATGGTCGCCACGTGTTCGCTGGTGGTCCTGGGGGAAACCCCTTCATGTTCGCGAGGAGTTCCCACATTCTGGGAACTAGTTGCAGCCTCAGTATGGTCGTCGCATATTTTTCAACATGTTGACATTTTTCTGCGACCAAAAATTGGTCGCCATGGAGGAAATTGATCATCCTGTAGTCGTAGGTGCAGTTGTAGTGGGGTCGCTATGCAGTTATAGGTAATCGAGGTAGTCGTAGGTAGTTTTAGTTAATCGCCTTTGCTGACCGGGCATTTTCATTGACTCACTGGGGAAACAAAAAGTAAGCATGAGTTTTCTGAACCAAGGATAACTGGCCGATAATGTTAAATGCCCGCTAAACTTCACAGCTGTGTATCTCTGGCTTATTTAAAGTTGTCTGGCTTCTTAAAAATGTCTCCACTCCTTATCCCCCCTTTCTCCCCTCCCCCCTCTTTTAAAGGATTTACCGTACACTGTGTGAAGCCGTCTTAACATTCCTGTTCATCGTGGCGTGTGTCTGTATCACCTTGGCTTTGCACCGTGTGAATTTCACACAGCGCTCCCCCGCTTTCCATGGCCCCCGCCTTTGCGGTGTGTGTTTCACTCTGACAGTCGCCGTTCCAGTCCCCGGTTTTTCAGGCGACTGCCGGGAACTTGACAGTCGCCGGCAGTCCGCTGAAAATTCGCCTAAGTGTGACAGGCCCTTTAGGTGTTCCGGACAGGACACATTGTACTGCTAGCTACTTGGATCTGGAGATAAGGAGCTTTGAAGTGAGGCTTGGTTCATGGTTTATTTTCAAGCTTTAATGAACATGAGGATTGAATGGCCAAGGCCTGACCTGAGTGATTTGCCCTGAGCTTTCACCCAGCACACTTGCTGAATGACGTACAAAATGCTATAAACATTACTCAAAAAATAGACCTCCACTTCGCTTGGGATGGATGTAAAAACATGGGAAATTGCTTAGAAGCACCGGGAACACAGTATCTCCTAAACATAAAAGAAGGTCAAATGTTTAATAAGCATAAACAATGAGGCAAGAAATGTCATTGCCATAAACCAGAACAGGACATAACAGCTGTCGGATATGGATTACTTGATCCTGCAATGTCAGATAGCAAGAATTCTTTATGACTGGACACTCCACCATTGACAGGGTCTGGGAGATAGCCCAAATCATACACGCCTCACAAGCTGTGTCCTCTTGTGTCAGATAGGCTGGATAAATGTAACCATTCCTGGGCTTAAGTGCCAGTCATTAAAAATCCATCAACATACAGCTATTTTTATTGGAGGCGTGAGAGACTGCAGATCTTGAGTGAAAAAAACAAACTACTAGAGGAACCTCTTGTGACGGAGATTGTGGGGCAATGTCTTGGTTTGGGACCCTTCTTCAGTCTGAAATGTCAGCTATCTACTTCTCTTACAAATGCTGCCTGTCGCGCTGATTTCCTGCAAGGACTTGCTTTGTACACCTATGCTAATGTCCCTGTCCCACTTAAGAAACCTGAACGGAAACCTCTGGAGACTTTGTGCCACACCCAAGGTTTCTGTGCAGTTCCCGGAGGTTCCAGGTGGTTGCCGGAGGTTGCAGGTAGTGGAAGCAGGTAGGGAGACTGACAAAAATCTCCGGGAACCACACGGAAACCTTGGGTGGGGCACAAAGCCTCCAGAGGTTTCCGTTCAGGTTTCCTAAGTGGGACAGGGGCATTAATGCTTATTGCAGATTATTTAGAAGAGAATCACCCTGGTTATAGTTTCCTCTAACCAGTAAAAATCTAACGAGGAGCTGGATCTTCAAGTTTCCACTCCAGCCGGTCGAGAAAATGAGCAGTTCTTGTTCAGGCGGGTGACTATAACATTCATTTACAACCAGGATGGCAACTTTTACATCTAGTCAAAGAAAATGGGAGGTCCCTTTCCTAATGCTCTCTGATCTCTGGTGCTTAATGTTCCCTTTCTGTCCACAATCTAATTCAAAACCAATGATCCAATCCATTTTCTCTCTCACTCATTTTATCACCTTATTAACATGGCACTGTGGCACAATGGTGGAGTTGCCGCATTATAGTGCCAGAGACCCGGGTACAATTCTGACTACAGGTGCTGTCTGTACGGAGTTTGTACGTTCTCCCTGTGACCACGTGGGCTCTTTCTGAGTGCTTCGGTTTGCTCCCACATTCCAAACAGGTGCAGGTTTGTACAGTAGGTCAATTGGCTTCCATAAATTGTCCCTAGTGTGTGTGATAGAACTAGTGTACGATTGAAGGTTGATCGTCGTGGACTCAATGAGCCAAAGGGTCTGTTTCCACGCTGTACTTCGAAACTAAACTAAACTAAACTGTTGTTTTTCGGTTACTTTATCATTACGTCCGGCTTCCGATATGTTGGTCGGTTGGTGAACGTCTTCAGTCTGAGTTTCACTACCAGGTTATACTGAGTCATTTTCCATTTGCACCTTTTCAAACAAAATCATAAGAACAAAAGAAATAAAGCCAGTAGATCATTTTGGCCCTTCGTGTTTGCACTGTGATCTCAGCACCATTTTCTTGCACATCCTGCCCTAATCACATGTCTTAATTATATTGAGACCAGCACATCAAGTCTTCACAGCTTTCTTGAGTTCCAAAGATCCACTGCTCTTAGAATGGAGAGGTATCTTCTCATCACGTTGCTGAATAGCTGACCTGTAAACAAGTTGCCTTTGCTCTACCTATTGTCCTTGAATATGACTTGTTTATTGACGTATAGTATTACCTAATCTGATTGGTAGAATGCAAAACAAAAACTTACATTGGCATGGAGTGTTGGAGTAACTCAATAGGCCAGGCCGCACCCCAGGGGAAAATGGATGGATGACGTTTTGGTTCTGAACCATTCTTCACTCTGGAGAAGAGTCCCAACCCAAAACGTCACCTAGCCATTTCTCCAGAGATGCTGCATAACCCAACGAGTTACTCCAGCACTTTGGATCTTGTTTTGTAAACCAGCATCTTCACTTCCCTGTGCTTTCAAAACCTTTCACTGTTCCTCAGTACATGTGACAACAATAGACCTAAAGCTAAAGGTAAACTTGCGATGGTGATCCCCGATCCCAGCCAAGGGAAATATCATCACTGCAATAACCTGATAGACTCAGGGAGATAAAGCAATGTCAGCATCTATGGCCCATCCTTCTCCTTCACGAAGAGGCAATTAAGAGGCAACCACATTGGTGGCTCTGGAGTGACAGGGTAGCAGCTTTCTGGAAGTGAAAGACATTGGTGAACCAGAAGGGTTTTACAACAATTCAATGTGGTTTCATTCTCACCATTATTGAGAACAGCTTTTTCAAAGAGTTACATAGAAACATAGAAAAATAGCAGTAGGAGGCCATTCGGCCCTTCGAGCCACCACCACCACCATTCAATATGATCATGGCTAATCATCTCAAATCAGTACACTGTTCCTACTTTTCCCCATCTCCCATGATTCCTTTAGACCCAAGAGCTAAATCTAACTCTCTTTTGAAACCATCAGTTCCAGTTTTATTGAATTGAAATTACTCAGCTGCTGTAGGAAGAGAAACATCATCCAGAGTTTATCAGGCTATCTTTGTGTTGTGTCTACTGGGCAAGATGGCGTCCTTGGGGTACATAGGCTGACTCGGGACTTTTGACAAGAACCGTGAATTGTTTACCTTGTACTGTGAGTGAATGAAAATGTTTCTTATTGCAAATCATGTTTCTCAATCAATGGTCCTGAACTCCGGCAGATATTTCAGTAACTTATGTTGCTATACCACATGTTGATTTAGGGCTGAATGTGCTTGGGCAAGAGTAGAATCACTTCAGTATGCAATGTCCCCTTACTATTCTGTTTGGCTGCTTAGCCCCCATTGTCTTTTCAATTTCAGAATTCATTGCATAGCCTTAGATATAAAGAATGGCCACTTGGATAGAGTATAAACGGGCACCTAATAGCTAAGGTACCTCCACTCAATGGAAATCAGCACCATCAGGAGGTAATATGAGGCAACTTGGACAAAGGAAAAGGATGCTTTAATAAAATAGACTCTGAGACCCTCAAGGATTTGAACAGAGTAGTTATTAATTATTCCTTCTGGTATATGGATAGGACAGGTTTAGAGAGATATGGGCTAAATGCAGGCAAGTGGGACTAGTGTAGATGGGACATGTTGGTTGGTGTGGGCAAGTTGGGCCAAAGGGCCTGTTTCCATGCTGTATAACACCATGACTATATAGTCTGTCCACTGTTCCTGAATCTGTACCTCTGTTTGTCAAGCATTTGAACAGAAGAGTTTAGAAATAAAGAACTGCAGATGCTGGTTTATACCAAAGATATATATAGAGTGCTGGAGAACAAATGCTGCAGTAAGTCAGCGTGTCAGGCAGCATCTCTGGAGAAAACGGATGGGTGACGTTTCAGCTCTGCAGTCTGAAAACACTTAGGCACAGTGTCTAAACAGCAGAGTTCTTTATTTATAATTCTATCTTTGACTTGAGTAAGTGTGAACATCAAATTTGGGTTTGCTTGAAGAACCTCAATTGGAATCTTATGATTGGTTCTATTACTCCATTTTAAAATGGAATAAAGTTCTTTAAGAGTATGTACAAGGGTTAATGGTTTTGTGATAGATGCAAAGTGCCAGGTAACTCAGCAAATCAGGCAGCATCCTTGGAGAAAATGGACAGGCAACATTTCAGGTCTTCAGACTTAATGATGTCGTGGTTAAGCATAGAGCAGAGAATATATTTGAGGACAAAGATTTCAGATAATAGCCAAATGAATTAGGAGGAAGATGAGTTATTTTGCCTGCACTTGATCATCATCCTCTCTTTCTTCAGCTTCAATAATGTAATTTTAATAAGAAACATTTCCATTCGCTCACAGTATGAGGTAAACGATTCACGGTTCTCGTCGAAAGTCCCGATTCGGCCTATGTACCCCAAGGACGCCATCTTGCCCAGTAGACACAACACAAAGATAGCCTGACAAACTCTGGATGATTTGTACAGCTGCTGTTTTAAATTACAGTCCCATGCAGAGAAGGATCTGCGGCCTATTGTGTCCAGTTGGCAAACAACTGCGACACAGCTTCGTATTTGCTGTTTAAAATGCTACACAATACTGACTATTGCAAAACAGTCCTGCACTGTATTTAAACGATGAGTTCAAAAACTCTATCCGATCCTCGTCGCCATTATAAGATATTATGGCTTCAACATGGGTCACAGCTTAAGGATAAGGGGGAAATCCTTTAAAACTGAGATGAGAAGAACTTTTTTCACACAGAGAGTGGTGAATCTCTGGAACTCTCTGCCGCAGAGGGTAGTCAAGGCCAGTTCATTGGCTATATTTAAGAGGGAGTTAGATGTGGCCCTTGTGGCTAAGGGGATCAGATGGTATGGAGAGAAGGCAGGTACGGGATACTGAGTTGGATGATCAGCCATGATCATATTGAATGGCGGTGCAGGCTCGAAGGGCCGAATGGCCTACTCCTGCACCTAATTTCTATGTTCTATGTAACATGTAGCTAGAAACAAGCACATGTTTTCAGTACACGCTGTTGTCAATGTGGGTCTTCTTTACTTTACAAAAGTATACTGTGCATATTCACACATATTCACCAGACTGATAATAGACCAGAGACAATAGGTGCAGGAGTAGGCTATTCGGCCCTTCAAGCCAACACCGCCATTCAATGTGATCATGGCTGATCATTCACAATCAGTACCCCGTTCCTGCCTTCACCCTATATCCCTTGACTGCTATCTTTAAGAGCCCTATCTAATATATAGAATCTATCGCATGACACAAATCACACCATTGTAGTGCTCAGTTCCTAAAGTTACAGTTACCATTATATACATTACAAAAATGGAAGTGAGATTAATTGAAATAGCTCCTTTAAAAAGCAGGGAGGTAATGGGCTGAAAATGATCTTTTACATGGCAGGAATCTGTGAAATGCTGCAGAGAGCAAGGGAGGGGTTGCAGATACAGACATCCTTCCAATGCCAAACTACTTCTCTCTGCATTGTCAAGTCACTACATGTACTGACCAAGTTATCACAGAGATCTTGCTAACCACAGTAAAGCCAGCTATAAATACAATTTTCTTTCCTGTTTGAGGAAGTGGCCTGATATTTAGTCTCGAACACACAAGACACTCATTTTCTCAGAGGATCTGGGCTGCTGTTTGGAGCACATAGACGCCTGCCAACATGCAGCCTAGTCCCACACCAATGTTGAGCCCTCACCTTTGGCATTTGATGGGAACTCTGCTGTTATTTTCCTGTCTACCATTGCAACTTCGTGCATTCAATATCGACGCTGACAATCCAGCCGTTTACTCCGGATCTGCAGGGAGTCACTTTGGATTTTCCGTTGAGTTCTACATGCCTGAGGCTGCCAGGTAAATATCTTGTTTCTGTGTTCATAAGTTGGGAGTGAGAAATTGGTGCATCGTTCAGGAATTCAGTGATCGCTGGACAAGCATGTGGTTGCATCCACCACATCCACCACTTCCAGCACAGGAGTTGGCAGCATGATGTCTGGGTTATATTTAAGGATAAAGGGGAAGTCTTTTAGGACCGAGATGAGAAAAACATTTTTCACACAGAGAGTGGTGAATCTCTGGAATTCTCTACCACAGAAGGTAGTTGAGGCCAGTTCATTGGCTATATTTAAGAGGGAGTTAGATGTGGCCCTTGTGGCTAAGGGGACCAGGGGGTATGGAGGGAAGGCAGGTACGGGATACTGAGTTGGATAATCAGCCATGATCATATTGAATGGCGGTGCAGGCTCGAAGGGTCGAATGGCCTACTCCTGCACCTATTTTCTATGTTTCTATGTATAATTGGATCTCGGCACTGTGGCACAGCGGTAGTCTTGCTGCCTAACAGCACCAGAGACCCAGTCTCGATCCTGACTACGGGTGCTGTCTGTACAGAGTTTGTACGTTCTCCCCGTGACCTGCGTGGGTATTCTCCGGGTGCTCCGTTTTCCTCCCACACTCCAAAGACGTACAGGTTTGTAGGTTAATTGGCTTGGTAAAATTGTAAATTGTCCCTAGTGTGTGCACTGGCAGCAGCGGCTCACCGGCAGTCCTGTTTGTTTGTGTTTTTTTGTGTTGTTTATTTTGTTTTGGTTAGTCTAGTTTTTGGTTCTTAGTTTGTGTTTTTTGGGGGGGGGGGGGGGGGGGAGGGGGGGGGGGGTTTGCAACGGGGGTTTGCGGTCTCTCCCTGCGGGGGAAATGCGACTTTTTGGTCTAATGGAGCTTCTCTGCCTCCATCTGCGCTGAGGCCTAATGGAGCTGGCGACCTCGAGGCTCCGGAGGCCGGTCTGGCTCAGGGATGGAACAGTGCTCCCGTGAGAGGTTGTGACACTCCCGTGAGGGTGGCCAGCCCAAGGGTGAGCGGCCAGCCCGAGGGTGGAACGAGGCTCCCGTCGGAGCGGCCGAGCTCGGGGAGGTGCAGCGCTCACAGCCCAAGGGAGGTTCGGCGCCCAAGTCGGGGCAGCCCGGCCCGAGGAAGAAGCGACGCCCAAGTCGGGGCGGGGCGGCCCGGCCCGGGGGAGGTTCGGCGCCCATGTCGGGGCGGCCCTGCCCGAGGCTGAAGACGGTACGGTACTCACGTGAGGGTGGCTAGGACGGTGTTCTGGCGGTGGTGGCCTGAGTCCGGGGTTCGGCCGTGGGCCAGCGGCTGCGTTTGCAGGACTGGTGGGCGGCAGCTTCGACCACCCCGGGCCGCGGTGTTTGAGCCGCGGGACTGATTTGTAACATCGCCCGGGAGGGTATCGCCTCAGCGCAGAGGGAGAAGAGGAGGGAAGAGACTGCAGACCTAAGACTTTTGCCTCCATCACAGTGAGGAGATGTTGGGTGGACTCACTGTGGTGGATGTTAATGTGTGTTTATTGGTGTTTTTGTTGTTTTTATTGTATTATAAGTATGACTGCTGAAATTTCGTTCAGACTGACAATAAAGGCTATCTATCTATCTATCTATCTATCTATCTATCTATCTATCTATCTATCTATCTATCTATCTATCTATCTATCTATCTATCTATCTATCTATCTATCTATCTATCTATCATAGCGTTAGTGCGAGGGGATCACTGGTCGGCGTGGACTCGGTGGGCCGAAGGGCCTGTTTCCATGCTGTATCTGCAAAGTAAACTAAACATATAAACTAACCGTGTCACCCATTCCTTCTCTTCAGAGATGCTGCCTGTCCCGCTGAGTTACTCCAGCATTTTGTGTCTAACTAGTATTTAGGTAGTATCCCTTCCCAGACACAAACACTTCAGGGGCTGGAGACCAAGTACGTGTGTGGGAGTGCAGGAGTGCAGATGCATGTTTGAAGAATTAGACATTTCAAAATTAATATAAATGGTAGCCAAATGAATCAGGTCCATTTTAAAAACAACAGTTTTGTGATTGAATGAAGCAACTTGGGATGATCGCTGGAGAAAAACCAACAAAGTTGGAAGAATAGAAGAAGGGAAGCAAGGGTTTAAAGAAGGAAACATGAGCAAACTTTCTACACAAACGGTTAATTCAGGCTTTGTGTAAAATGGTGAGAGGGTCTGCTTTGTACATCTCGTGAAGTGAATGGATTGAATATCAGGAGATATTAACAGGCTGCTGACTTACTTTCACCGCTCTCTCTGCTAGAGAGAGATAAATCAATGGAGAAATGTTCAGTTGTTACTGAATTGATGGACTGCATGAGGCAGGCCTCTGATGGAAGGATAAGTGCTCAAGAGTTCCTCTCGGCATCTGCAGTCAAATCTCAAAATGACTCTCTGCTGTTACTCTGTTTTATTCACACTTTTGGTGTGGATACTGTTTAGTTTTAGTTTAAAGATACAGTGCAGAAACAGGCCCTTTGGCCCACCAAGTCCGCGCCAACCAGCGATCCCCTCACACTAGCATTACCCTGCACACCCCAGGGACAATTTACAATTTTACCAAAGCCAATTAGTCTACAGACCTGTACGTCTTTGAAGTGTGGGAGGAAACCGGAGCACCCGGTGAAAACCCATGCAGGGCACGGGGGCAAACGTCCAACTCTGTACAGACAGCACCCGTAGTCTGGATGGAACCCAGGTCCCTGATGTCCAAACGTCCAACTCTACCACTGCACCACCGTGCCACCCTGTGTTGTGCTGCTTCCCACGGTCAATCTCACACGAGGTTAAGATATATACGTTACGCAATTATTAGTCCAAGTTCCTTGATTGCTGGTGTAATAACAAAACTGTGGAATTATCATTCTCATGCAGGACACACCAGTTGCAAACAGAGTGCAGGTTAATATAACGAGAAAATATTATTAATTATATAATTAATAATATTATTTCCAGCACAGGAATTTCATTTCAAGCAGTTTCCTAAGTATGGAAGTGTTACGTTACCCAATTATTTCAGAGTCATATGTCAGGTATAGCCACTGCCTCATAGTGCCAGAGGCCCAAGTTTGATCCTAACCTCAGGTGCTGTCTGTGTGGAGTTCTCCCTGTGACTGCATGCATTTCCTCCAGGACTTCCTGCAATATTCCAAGTCTGTCCAACCTCTCCCTGAAGCTAATACCCCCTTATCCAAGCAATGTTGTGTTAAATCATGCTCAGTAGATAGTGTAAGAGAGTAGACACACTGGGCCAATACACAAGAGTCGCCATGTGTTAGGCGTCATCTTGTGCCCTTCAAGTCCGAAGTTTAAAATAAATGAAATAGTCTTAACTTGGCCATACAGTTAACGTTGCCCCTGACAGTAATTGCATGACTTGTGTACGGGGGAGAGGAGGTCGGAAGGGGGGGGGGGTTATGTGTAAGTGTGTATGTGTGTGTGTGAGTATTGGTGGCAGTTTGTGAGTGTGTCTTTATGGACAATGAGGCACAGTTAACGTTGGCCAGTGACATTGATGGATGGAGATGGATGCGCCAACTAGTTGTGTGGTTTCTATAGACGGAATTTGTTGATATCTTCGCTGACTTTAACCAAGGTCATTAGAGGTCATTAAACCTGCAACAACTGTGACCCGTCATCGTGTTTTACAGCAACCTCCTGCCATAGAATCATAGAGTTGGACACAGACCCTTCAGCCCAATTGTCCCATGCTAACCAAGATGCCTCTTCAACACTAGTCCCACCTGTTTGGCCCATAACTCTCCATACATTTCCTATCCATGTAGCAAACGTCATTCCAATATAATATAACCATATAAACATATAACAATTACAGCACGGAAACAGGCCATCTCGGCCCTACAAGTCCGTGCCGAACACTTATTTTCCCCTAGTCCCATCTACCTGCACTCAGACCATAACCCTCCATTCCTTTCCCATCCAAATACCTATCCGATTTATTTTTAAATGATAAAATCGAACCTGCCTCCACCACTTCCACTGGAAGCTCATTCCACACAGCTACCACTCTCTGAGTAAAGAAGTTCCCCCTCATGTTACCCCTAAACGTCTGTCCCTTAATTCTGAAGTCATGTCCAATCTGATACTGTGAGAGCTCCCTGGAACAACCCTGGCTGTGGACTGTTTCTCTCCAGGTGCCACAATCCCAGCTTGTGGGCCTTTGAATGGGAAGTAGTCTACTGTTTGTGTATCTGGTGATTCTGTATCACAGTATAGTGCAACAACAGGCCCTTCAGCCCACAATGTCTGTATCAACGAAAGTGCCAAGACAAACTCTTGTTTGCCTGCACATAATCCATATCTTTCCATTCCCAGCATAGCCATGTGCTGATCCAAAAGTCTCTTAAATGCCACTATCTTAAGTGCCTCCACCAACCTCCGGCACGGTGGCGTAGCGGTAGAGTCGGTACCTCACAGTGCCAAACACCCCGGGTTCGATCCTGACTACGGGTGCTGTCTGTATGGAGTTTGTACGTTCTCCCTGTGACCGCATGGGTTTTCTCCAAGATCTTTGGTTTCCTCTCACACTCCAAAGACGTACAGGTTTGTAGGTTAATTGACTTGGTATAATTGTAAATTATCCCCAGTGTGTGATGGAGTGGGCTACATCTACAACTCTCTGTCATTTCTTGTGGTCTTGGGCAGAGATGTTCCCAAACATGATGCAACCCGACAGAGTGCTTTCTATGGTTCATCTGTAGAAGTTTGTAACAGTCATTGGAAACATGCCTAGATTCCTCAGCCTCCCAAGGAAGTAGATGCATTGGTGAGCCTTCCTGGCCATCACATCAATGTAGTTGGTCACAACAGATCATTGGTAATATTCCTGACAAGGAACTTGAAGCTCGTGACCAGTTCCCCTACGGCACCAGGATTGGGGCATGTTCTCCACTATTGAAGTTAATCTCTTGTTCCTTCATCTTGCTGACATAGAAGAGATTTTTGCCACGAGGTTCTCTATTTCCTTCATGTATTCCATCTCATCATTGTTCCTGACTTCCCCCATCACAGTGGTGTCAGAGGCAACTTGTACTTGGAATTAGAGCTCAATTTAGCCCTAGTTTAATTTAGTTTAGTTTAGAGATACACTGCGGAAACAGGCCCTTCAACCCACCAAGTCCATGCCAGCCAGCAAACCCCGCACATTAACACTACCCAACACACTAGGGACAATTTTACATTTATAACCAAGCCAATTAACCTACAAACCTATGCATCTTTTGAGTGTCTGAGGAAACCAAAGATCTCGGAGAGTTACTCGGTGACACAAGCAGCATCTCTGTAGAGAAGGAATGGGTGACGTTTCGGGTCGAAACCCTTCTTCAGACCTTTTCACTGGCAGTCTGATCACAATGGATTTTCTGTTTTGTGGGACTGCTGTGAATATATTTTGTGTGTTTTTTCTGCACATTATAACAGTGAGGGGCTTTTAAATATCCACGGTTGACTATAAAAGTAATTTGAGGGAGTTTGAAACCATGGAAATTGTTTTATCAACAAAAGTCTAACAGTACTCAGCAGATCGAATTTAAATCGTTGCCAAGAGTTGGGATCATTTTGCACCTTTTCTACTCATAAATCATCAGTAAAAGATTAGAAGATACACAAAAATGCTGGAGAAACTCAGTGGGTGCAGCAGCATCTATGGAGCGAAGAAAATAGGCAACGTTTTGGGCCGAAACCCTTCTTCAGACTAAAGGATTATATGTGGGTTAGATTGCACTTGAAATAGCTTCTGAATAAAATTACAGCCATTGCAAAATTAGCTGCAGCATTTCAATGCAATTCCCCTTGGTTTTACAACAGTCTGTGTGCTCCCATGTGTCCAGAAGCTGGAATGCATGCACTTTTCATTTTACTGCCATAAATTAGCTTGTTTTTAGTATGTTAGTGTGGAGCTACAGCGCCGAAACAGGCCCTTCAGCCTAGCGAGTCCATCCCTGCACGTTAAAACCACCCTACACACTCCATGGACAATTTACATTCACACCAAGCCAATTAACCTACAAACCTGTACGTCTTTGGAGTGTGGGAGGAAACCAAAGATCTCGAAGAAAACCCGCATGGTCACGGGGAGAACGTACAAACTCTGTACGGACAGCACCCGTAGTCGGATTCGAACCCAGGGACTCTGGCGCTGTAAGGCAGCAACTGCACCGTTGTGTCACCCTGCTGCCCATTCAATCGTTTGTGGAATGGAATAGTGTAAAACAGTAAACGTCATGCAACTGCTCACACATGTGCCTATTTAAAGGATATTAAGGGGGCTGACATTTTGACTTGAAAGCTTCATAACTCACTGCAGACTGCTCAAATGCCTTGCAGGTGCAACTCAAAGTGAGCACTATTCCAGCATTTAACTACTCACCTACTGTAGCACTTGTGATCCTGCTAACAATACTCCATTCGCAACCTTTTCTAGTATAGTTTTTAGTTAAGATAGCGTGGAAACAAGCCCACCGAGTCCGCACCGGCCAGGGATCTCCGTACATTAACACTATCCTACACACACTGGGGACAATTATTTTCCATTTAGACAAAGCCAATTAACCTACAAACCTATACGTCTTTGGAGTTTGGGAGGAAACTGAAGATCTCAGAAAAAAACCCGACGCAGATCACAGGGAGAAATTACCAACTCCATACAGACAGCACCCGTAATGAGGACCGAACCGGGGTCTCTCGCGATGCCAGGCAGCAACTCTACCACTGTGTCACCATGCCTTATTTGAAGAGACATGGCAAGACACACCAACAACTACCACATCAGTGTTACTTTCCTCTGCATAATGAAGGCTTGCATCTGTCTTGTATCTGTCCCAATAGAGGATGTATTTCCATGGTATTAGTGGGAAGATACTCGCATGAATAAAAGATTGGCTGACTGGCAGAAGGCAAAGAGTGGATACACAGGGAGTTCTTTCTGGTTTTCCCACTGAGAGTAGGGAAGATTCAAACAAGGGGACATGACTTGAGAATTAAGGGACTGAAGTTTAGGGGTAACATGAGGGGGGACTTCTTTACTCAGAGTGGTAGCTGTGTGGAATGAGCTTCCAGTGAAGGTGGTGGAGGCAGGTTCGTTTTTATAATTTAAAAATAAATTGGATAGTTATATGGACAGGAAGGGAATGGAGGGTTATGGTCTGAGCGCAGGCATATGGGACTAGGGGAGATTATGTGTTCGGCACGGACTAGAAGGGTCGAGATGGCCTGTTTCCGTGCTGTAATTGTTATATGGTTATATGGTTATATGGTTATGTGGTTTGCTGCCGGTGACTAATGATGTTCCAGAGGGGTCGGTGTTGGGGCCACTACTCTTCACATTCTGGATGATGGAATTGATGGCTTTGTGGCTATGTTTGTGGATAATACGAAGATAGGTGGAGGGGCTGGTAGTGTTGAGAAAGCAGAGAGTCCACTGAAGGACTTGGACAGGTTGGGAGAGTGCGCAAAGAAGTGCAAAAAAGGAATGCAGTGAGGCAACATCTTTTCTCTCTTTCGCAGTTCTGATGAAGAGCACCAAAGCTGAAACGTTAACTTAATTTTAGCATTTGCGGCAGCCTGCTACTGCCTCGTATCACTACATATAACGCTATATCTCCAGTGCCAGTCTGTCTGGTGCTGCCATGGGTAGTCTGGTGTAGTGGCTCACTATGGTCATCACTGTGCCCCACCACCATAACTTCTTCACTGACTTGAAACCTCACCCATACCTTCTCTCCAGAGATGAGTTACTCAAGCATTTTGTGTCAATCTTCGGTGTAAACCAGCATCTGCAGTTCCTTCCTACACATCACATGGACCAACAAGTTTTTCCTAATATTGGTATCTTGACTGAGCACAAGGGGGTTTGGAACAGGAACATTTAAGCAATGAAGGGCTCACATTTTATTTCCACAATGATTTTTATTGAAGGCACAGGTAAGTTTAACAAGAAAAAATCTCCTGGTCTGCAGTTGTTGCAATCTAAATCCCATCAAATGTAATTTCTGCTCTAGTGCCTTTCCAAGTGTGGTTAACAGAACCCTTTGTCAATCTGTAGGGACATTCTACAGTGCAGTGAAGGGAAGGTGAATAGATACATGGATATGAAAATCATATTATTCATTAAATGTCTGCTGGTAAATTAATAATAATAATAACCTTCACACATCCAGATTGGAAATACTTTAGCATGGTTTTGTTTTTAGTTTAGAGATACAGCGTGGGTACAGGCCCTAAGGCCCACTGACTCCACACTGACCAGCGATTACCTCATACAATAGTACTATCCTGCACACTGGGGACAATTTACAAGATGCAATTAATCTATAAACCTGTCTTTGGAATGTTGTAAAAAACCGGAGCACCTGGAGAAAACCCACTCGGTCCCAGGAAGAACGTACAAACTCCATACAGACAGCTTCTGTTGTCAGGATCAAACCCTGGTCACTGGTGCTGTAAGGCAGTTTATAGAGAGGTCTTTGATATAGTGAGTTTATGTAAAGATTTAAGAGTCATCGATCTGAAACTCCATTTTAATATTCAATGTTTTATGTCATTGAAGGAGACCAAAGCAATGGGAACTTAGGCAATCTGATATTAAAATGAAATGTTGTCATACTGTACATGGGTTAATGGTACACAATGCTAACTGAATGTATCTTAAGTCGTCCAGTCATTTACCCCCTCATTATACCAATTAGTCATTCCTTAATTTATCTCAATTACTACTTTCACTGTTGCATCAGTCAGTAAAATTTCAGCTGCAAATATTAACCCATCAGCTATCTGCATCGAGCTATTTTGAATATCACCCAGACAATGAATAACCACATCACGTTGAGTGCTTTCACTGATTTAAGCAACACTCATTTTTGTGCTCTTTAGTTACAAGAGTAATATTGGTATAGAATTACACCATTGGAAATAAACATTTTGAGTCATCACCGATCATCAACCATTGTTCCAGATTCCATCACTCACATACATACTGGACACAACTTACTGTGGCCACTTAACCTACCAACCCTACCAGTCTGAAGAAGGGTCTCAACCCGAAACGTCACCCATTCCTTCTCTCCAGAATGATCCCTGTTCTGCTGAGTTACTCCAGCTTTTTGTGTAGATCTTTGGTTTAAACCAGCATCTGCAGTTCCTTCCAACACAACTATACTTACAGTGGCCAATTAACCTGCCAACTATACTCGTATATGGAATGTGGGAGAACATGCAAACTCCACACAGACATTTCCAGCCATCATGATCTCTGGTCTTTGGTGCTATGAGGCAGAGGCTCTACTTGCTGCAAACCCCCAGCCTCTCCTGTGGTCCCACTGCACTAATATCCCCCTCCCATTCCACAGGTATTATTAAGCTAGTACCCTGTATTCCCAGGATCTCCTGGCACTATAAGTGTGCCAGTACGGTATGTAACACTGGTAGATAGTAGGGTCACCCAGCGGCTGGGAGACTCCACTAGCACATCAAGGTCTACGGGGAGAAAACATAGAAAATAGGTGCAGGAGTAGGCCATTCGGCCCTTTGAACCAGCATCGCCATTCAATATGATCATGGCTGATCACCCAAAATCAGTACCCCGTTCCTGCTTTTACCCCATATCCGTTGATTCTGTTAGCCCTAAGAGCTAAATCTACTGTAACTCTTTCTTGAAAACATCCAGTGAATTAGCCTCCACTGCCTTCTGTGGCAGAGAATTCCACAGATTCACTACTCTCTGGGTGAAAAAGTTGTTCTTCATCTCAGTCCTAAATGGCCTACCCCTTATTATTGTGCCACATGGGGGAACCCTGTTGGATCAATGGGAGATCACCCAGCAAATGAACTACAAATTAGTTTGTGTTAGAACGAACTGCAGATGCTGGTTTGCATTGAAGATGGACACAAAATGCTGGAGTAACTCAGTGAGACAGGCAGCATCTCTGGAGAGAAGGAATGGGTGACGTTTTGGGTCAAGACCGTTCTTCTGACTGAGAGCCAGGGGAGAGGGAATCTAGAGATATGGAAGGGTACAAAGAGAATGTGTGGTGTGAAAAGGACAGATCCTAAAAAGACGTTGATCAAGGAAATGTCGAATTGTTCATTGTTGGTCGAGGGGAAGGTGACAACGAGGCATACAAACAGTAAAATTAATCAGGAGGACAGTGAAACTAGTCAGAGAATTAGGGTGGGGGAGGGACGGAGAGAGAAGGACTTCTAGTTCAAGTTCTACTTGAAGTTAGAGAAATGAATGTTCATACCATGGGGTGTAAGCTGCCCTAGCGAAATATAAGGTGCTGTTCCTCTGGGCCTCACTCTGACAATGCAGGACAGGAAGGTCAGTGTGGGATTGGGAGGGGGAGTTAAAGTGTTGAGTAACCGGAGGATCAAGTAGGTCCAGGTGGACTGTGCGGAGGTGTTCAGCAAAACGATCGGCGAGCCTGCGCTTGGTCTCGCCGATATATAGGAGTCCACTGCTGGAACAGTGGATACAGTAGAGGAGGTTGGAGGAGGTGCAAGTGAACCTGAATTAGTTTGCTGAAATTTGGGTAAGAAAAGTTCATAGTTGTTGGTTCAGCCCTGGGCTGTGACTTATGTTGCAGCTTCCTATCACTGTGCATGAATCAACGTGCAAATTCAACTCATTGCTGGAGACATGAAACAAAGATTGTGAATGATTAATGGAAGAGCCAGGAGATGGGTTAGGCTACAGAACGAAAGGCAGATAAATCTTCTTCTATCCCACCACCAGTCACATCTTCCCATCTGTACCCCTTTCCGCCAACCGCAAAGACCACTCCCTCCACAACTCCTTGGATCACTTATCCTTTCCCACCCAAACCACCCCCTCCTCCAGGTACTTTCCCCTGCAACCACAGAATTGAATTGAATTGAATTGAATTGAATTTCCTTTATTGTCATTCAGACCTTTCAGTCTGAACGAAATTTTATGCCGGCAGTCATACATACAATAATACAATAATAGACAACAGAACAGGCAGTAAACACAAATTAACATCCACAACAGTGAGTCCACCAAGCACCTCCTCACTGTGATGGAGGCAAAAATCTTAGGGCTGCAGTCTCTTCCCTCCTCTTCTCCCTCTGCGCTTGGTGATACCCCACCGGGCGATGGTAAAATCAGTCCCGCGGCTCACCGAGCTCCGCGAACGGGCCGGTTCAAGCACCGCGGCCCGGGGTGGTCGAAGCTGCCGCCCTCCAGTCCAGCGGACGCAGCTGTTGACGACGTCATCCACTGGCCTGCGGCCGAACCCCGGACTCAGGCCGCTGTCACCAGAACACCGTCTCAGCCACCGGAGCACCGTTCCAGCCCCGAGCCGGGTCACCCTCACGTGAGCGTCTCAGCCCCGCGCCAGGCCGCCCTCATGGGAGCGCCATTACCCTCGGGCTGGGCCGCCCCGACGGGAGCGCCGTTACCCTCGGGCTGGGCCGCCCTCACGGGAGCGTCTCAGCCCCTCACCGGGCCGCCCTCACGGGAGCGTCACAGCCCCTCATGGGAGCGCCGTTCCAGCCCCGAGCTGGGCCACCCTCATGGGAGCGAGCCCAGGGCGAGTCCTGACAGGCTGCCTCCGGAGCCTCGAGGTCGCCAGCTCCGCCATTAGGCCTCAGCGCAGACGGAGGCAGAGAAGGGGGATACGACAAAAAAGTTGCATTCTCCCCCGAACGGAGAGACTGCAAGCCCTGTTTCAACCTCCCCCCCCCCCCCCCACACATAAACACAGCCTAAAAAACCAAAAACTTAGCTAGACAAAACAAAAAAAACAACACAAAAAAAGTAAAAACAAACTGACTGCAGGCGAGCCGCAGCCGTTCACCAGCGCCGCCACTTCCAGAAGATGTAACACTTGTCCCTATACCGCTTCCGTCGCCTCCATCCAGGGAACCCAGCAGGTTGATGTGCACATCCTCCAACTTCATCGACTGTATCCAGAGTTCCCGATGTGGCCTCCTGTGCGTTGGTGAGACCAAGCGTAGACTCGGCGACCGTTTCGCCCAACACTTACACTCGGTCTGCCAACGCCTGCTGGATCTCCCGGTTGCTAACCATTCTCCCCTCCCCGTTCCCATATCAATCTTTCTACACTGGGCCTCCTCCATTGTCAGAGTGAGGCACACACACACTGGAAGAACAACACCTCATATTTTGATTTGGTAGCTTACAATCCAATGGTATGTACATTGAATTCTCTAATTGTAGATAACTACAAAACTCTCTTGCTCTCCCTTCTACCTCCACATTTCCCCCCTACCTACACCCCCCCCCCCCCCCCCCCACTCATGTGCCCCAACTGGACTCGCACCTATTTCTCGCCTCCCTCTTTCCCTTCCACCTACATTCCTTCATCTAGCTTCACAATTCACAACTGTTCGATCCTTTTGTCTCACACCTTCTCACCTGTATCCACCTATTACTTTGTTACTTGCCATCGCTATACTAGTCCCACCTGCCTGCATTTGGCCCATATGCTATTAAACCTGTCCTATCCATGTACCTGCCAAAATATTTCTTAAACTATGTGGTAGTGCCCGCAAGCTCATGCAAGCCACCACACAGCCAGAGAACTGTGCAGAACTGCCTGGTCCATGCATCAGATTGTCAGACCAACTTCAAGTGTGATGTCTTTGAATCACACCAAAGCTAACTTGAAGATAGACACAAAATGCTCGATTAACTCAGCAGGACAGGCAACATCTCCGTAGAGAAGGAATGGGTGATGTTTCGGGTCAAGACCCTTCTTCAGATTCGACCCAAAATGACACCCATTCCTTCTCTCCAAAGATGCTGCCTGCCCCACTGAGTTACATCAGCATTTTGTGCCTGTCTTCAGTTTAAACCAGCATCTGCAGTTCCTTCCTACACAAAGCTAACTTGAAGTCAAGTACACCTATGTGTAGGCAGACAACACCAGAAATAATTTATTTACTCTGTTCTCCTTAAGATTCATGATTTGCTTAAATGGTGTCATTATTGAAGGAAATAAATCAAAAGGTCTTCACATTAGTGAAGTCAAAATGAATTTAGGGTGATTAATAACCAGAGAAAGTGAAAGGTTGTATGTTGGATGAATGATTTTAAAATATTGCCTTGCCTGTTTTCAGTCCAGGTATCCTAATTGGAGCTCCAAAGGCAAATACAACCCAAAAAAATGTAACTGAAGGAGGAGCAGTGTTTCTCTGCCCTTGGTCGGCTAATGGAAGTCTGTGCAGTTTAATACCATTTGATACCAAAGGTAAGATATCAGTTCAACAGGTAATTCAGTGAACTCAGGAAGGCTGAAGGCCCTGGACACTTATGTTACAATATTTCGGGCCCACTGCCGTGTTTGTAAAGTTCAGGAACACCATGATTTACCTAAATCCCTCTAACCCTTACGTCCCCTCTCTCTCCATCCCTCCCCCACCCTAGTCGACGTACTAGTTTCACTGTCGTCCTGTTGAGTTTCATTGTTTGTATCCACTCATTATCACCTGACCCACAGCCAACAATGGACCATTGTGGGCTTCACCTTTCCTTCATCATCGTTGCTGGCTTTGGTTTGTCATTTTGCAAACCTTTCATTCATGTTTTCTATGTACCTTTTCATATCTCTCATTTCCCTCTTCCCTTACTCTCAGTCGGAA
The DNA here is from genome assembly GCF_028641065.1 of Leucoraja erinaceus. Classification (NCBI taxonomy): domain Eukaryota; kingdom Metazoa; phylum Chordata; class Chondrichthyes; order Rajiformes; family Rajidae; genus Leucoraja; species Leucoraja erinaceus. Next base: position 29,477,413 of record NC_073403.1, read on the forward strand.
GAAGGATCTTGACCCGAAACGTCACCTATTCCTTTTTCTCCAGAGATGCTGACTAGCCCGCTGAGTTACTCCAGCTTTATGTGTCTGTCCCTTTAATATTGAAACATATAAGATTATTAAGGGTTTGAACATGCTAGAGGCAGGAAACATGCTCCCAATGTTGGGGGAGTCCAGATCCAGGGGTCACAGTTTAAGAATAAGGGGTAAGCCATTTAGAACGGAGATGAGGAAAAACTTTTTCACCCAGAGAATTGGAAACCTGTGGAATTCTCTACCTCAGAAAGCAGTGGAGGCCAATTCTCTGGATGATTTCAAGAGAGAGCTAGATAGAGCTCTTAAAGATAGCGGAGTCAGGGGAGATGGGGAGATGGCAGGAACGGGGTACTGATTGTGGACGATCAGCCATGATCACAGTGAATGGCATTGCTGACATGAAGGACCAAATGGCCTACTTCTGCACCTATAGTCTATTGTCTATTGTCATTTAGGAGTAGAACACTTCTGTATTGATTGATGTAAATCATGGTTTATATGAAGAAAATATAGAAATTTGGAGCCAGAGTGAATGCTACACTTGTCGAGTCATGCCCACACTTCCATTTAAAATGAAGATCGACACAAAAAGCTGGAGTAACTCAGCGGCACAGGCAGCATCTCTGGAGAGAAGGAATGGGTGATGTTTCGGGTCGAAACGTTTCTTCAGACTTTCCTTCCTATCTATTTAAAATGACCTTGGATGCTGAGCGCTGAGTTATAGTGGGGTCAGTGAGGCAGACAGTTCAAGTACAAGTTTATTTCCATCTGCATGAATGTGGCGATGTACAGGTGCAATGGAGAATCTTGCAGCATCACCGACACAGACTCTACACACACACACACGCACACAAACAAATTATAGGTAAATTATGCACAGACTACAGATAAACTTCTAAAACAATGAAGCGTGCGCAAAAATATAATCACAAAAAAAATAAAATAGAGGACCTATCTTGCAACTTCCCTGCAAGAGAAAAACACTTGCCTATGTTGTAGTTTAGTTTTCATTTTTAGAGAAACAGGCCCTATGGCCCACCGAGGGCCTCTACGACCAACGATCACCCCGCACTAACACCATCCTACACACACTAGGGACAATTTACAATTTTTACCAAAGCCAACTAACCTACAAACCTGTGTGTCTTTGGAGTCCGAGAGGAAACCGGATCACCTGGAGGAAACCCACGTGGTCACAGGGAGAACGTAGAAACTCCGTACAGACAAGCACCCTCAGTCAGAATCAAACCCGGGTCTCTGGTGCTGTAAGGAGCGACTCTACCGCTGCGCCACCGTGCTGCACAACTAGTTTGGAAAACTAGTTTGTGCTAAAGACTCAATGTGATATCAAATATCATTAGGATATTCTTCAAATGGTGCATAAACTTCCCGAAACTGGCTGACAACGTGATGAATAAGAGGTGTGTTTACAGACCAAGTCAGCTGGTCTAATAGACTGCTTCATTCTTCATAAATAAAAAGGCTGGGCATCTGGGGAGAGCTTGTATTATTGTTTAGGCTTGTTATAACGACACATAAAACCTTACTCAGAGAGGGGAGTGATTTGCTTTTTGCCCTCGGCATTGGAAGCCGAGCGTGAAGAAGCTTCTGATTGAATAGTGAATGGATAAAGGGAATAAAGCGATATGGTTAGTGGCACCTGGTGTGGCTTGACGTGAGTCAAGGGCCTGTCCCACTTGGCCGTCATTTGCGCGTCATCCAGATGGCCGCGCTTCACTGCCTATGTCATCGCGCACCATGTGCGTGTCACGACGCACACATGCTGCGCATAAATTACGTTGCGTAAATTACGCGCAAATGACGGCCAAGTGAGACAGGCCCTTCAGCGAGTGAAGTGCAGGTGGCACCTTAACAAGCTGCAGAGGGGGGATGAAGCCTGCAACAAGCAGCTCAACACAGCGATCCAGAGGTGTGTTATTCCTGAATACCTGTCCGAACCTGTGCACTCCTCCTGGTTAGTATCCAGACAGCAGCTGGCTCTGGAGAAAGTGTTTGGCCAGTTTTTTTATTTGCTTATTGGAGTACTCAGTAAGTATTCGGCTGATCAACACCTCAATCCAAAACGCCAGCTTAAACCGTGCTAGTCAGCTGAAAGATTCACAACAATAAAAGTAACTCCAATTGTAACAAGATGGCCATTTTCTTCACGATATTCCAGGAAACCCTGTGATGTGCATTCTAGTTCTTATTCTGTGCCAGGAATATAATGAATCACATTGGACTACTAAAAAACATTCTTTGACAAAATTATGCATCTTATTTATTTTGCTCTGCAACTTCATTGTGATTGTGTACATATGTCATGGATATATGTTATATAAATAACTATGCTACATTCCATTCCTTCTCTCCAGAGATGCTGCCTGTCCCGCTGAGTTACTCCAGCATTTCGTGTCTACCTTCAGTGTAAACCAGCATCTGCAGTTCCTTCCGATTCAGATTCAATTCAATTTTAATTGTCATGCTGCATTTATTTATTTATTTACCATTTTGGCAAAGAAAGAGTGATGAACATATTCACATTATCTACAGATAAAAGCCTTCACTGACTTAAGGGCCTGTCCCACTTTCACGATCTAATTCACGACCACTGCGGAGTTTGCCCTTGACTCATACTCGCAGCATGGTTGTCACGAGGTCGTAGGTAGGTCGTAGCAGGCCGTGATGCTAGTCGTAAGTACTTGTGGCTTCAAGTATGTCGGGGCATTTTTTCTAGCATGATGAAAAATGTCCATGAGTAAAAAAGGTCGTGAATTAGGTCGTGAAAGTGCAACAGGCCCTTTACTTTTCTTTGATCTTCTTAAAGCGATTTGAGGCCTTGGTGTTGTATCTTCTTGGACTCTTGCACAATATAATAAATAGTCTGTTGCAATTCAACAAAAATTTGAAATGTTGAAGAGAACTGAAACGTTTGGAATGGACTCATGCATTCAAAAACTCTTCAATATTTTGTTACATAATTTTCACAGGAATTATATTATTTCTGCTTCCCGTTTTCTTGTTACACCGCACTCTTCAGACACCACTCAAACATCTCATTTCTCAGACCTTGTCAGAATTTCCGGAAATTGTTAACAGGCAAACATCATCATGCTGTTCAAATTATCTTTCACCATGACTTAACTCACAATTCCATTTCCATCTTACCTGCCTCTCCCACCAACTCCTATCATGACTTGGCTAAACCTGGGTAACTCATTTATTTTCTCGGTAGACACAAAATAAGAGAATTGGATGCCAATCCTCTGGATGCTTTCATGAGAGAGTTAGATAGGGCTCTTAAAGATACCAGAGTCAAGGGATATAGGGAGAAGTCAGGAACGGGGTACTGCTTGTGGATGATCAGCCATGATCACAGTGAATGACGGTGCTGGCTCGAAGGGCCGAATGGCCTACTCCTGCACTTATTGTCTACTGTCAGCAGGACAGGCAGCATCTCTGGAGATGAGGAATGGGTGAAGTTTCAGGTTGAAACCCTTCTTCAGGTTCTCCTTCATTTATGTTCTGAGTCAGCATTAGTGACTTAAACCCCTGTCCCACAATACAAGTTCATTCCAAGAGCTCTCCCGTGTTTGCCCTGATTCGAACTCGGAGATTTACGGTAATGGCCACTCGCCGGTACTCGGGGCTCTCGTGGACATTTTTCAACATGTTGAAAAATCATCACGAGTCTTCCCGTGCTTACCTGCCATTAGCGAGTCTTCCCGAGTACCTGCCGTTAACGTTACGAGCCGCTAAGAGACGTCCCCGCGCTCCGACGTACCCGCTACGTTCATTCTCCGTGCTTACCACGAGTTTGATTTTTTTTAAAACTCGGGAGAGCTCTTGGAATGAACTCGTAACTGTGGGACAGGGCTATTAGCTTGGATGTAATTGCAGGAATGCAAGAGGGTGCAGGGGAGGGGTGGAGGGAGGGATCTCCATGTCTGTGCTGAGTGGGCATTCGCGTCAGGCAATCACACACTTTTCATTCATTTAAACGGTCTGGCAGACAGTTGGCTACAGCACCAGTTTCACAAGTTCATAGGTTATAGGAGAGGCATTATGCCATTTGGCCCATCAAGTCTACTCCGCCATTCAATCATGGCTGATTTATCTTTCCCTCTCAACCCCATTCTCCTGCCTCTTCACCATAACCCCTAACACCTGCACTAATCAAGAATCTACCAATCTCCACCTTAAAAATATCCATTGACTTGACAGCCATCTATCATTTCTCCACTGCACTGCTGCGGAAAAGGCACTATCCATTCGACTTGGCCTCCCTCCACAGAAAACGTGTCTTTGGCTGGGAAGATCATCAAAGACCCCTCCCACCCCTACATGATTTTGCACCCTCCTAATTAAAGGAATTCCTCACTCATCTCTTCTTTCTAATGAACTCGGAGTACGATCTCTGGTTTCCCCTTTGTTTAATCATTCTGAGTATCTTCCCTCTTTCTATGGCCTCTGGTCCTAGACTCTCCCACTTGTGGAAACATCCTCTTCAGATCACCATTCAGCGCACCATCAGTTTGTGTTGTTTTTCTTAACATTATTAGTTTAAAACTGTCATATTTAATAACATCATGTTCTTAACATTATTAGTTTAAAACTGTCATATTTAATAAAATCATGTTCAGCTACTGGCAAATGCACGGAATATTTGGACAGTGTCAGTTTTCCGGAGCCCCGCGCGATGTCGGGACCAGCTCCGCACAACTCCATGCGGTTCCGGCAATCGAAGTGGGACCGGCCCCACGAGGCTGTACGGCTCAAATGACTTTTAAAAAATCAAGGTCGCGTTAACCTACGACCTCCTACGACCTCCTACGACCTTCCACGACTATGTCTACGACCTCCTAAGACTATGTCTACGACCTCCTACGACCCCCTCGACCACAGTCTTCCACACCTAAGACCAACTACGAGTAGCTACAAGTGGGAAATGATCACATGATACAATGATGTCATGTTTGCATTTTTTATCTCGGGCCAGTTACCGACCTACAGTCGACCCCCTACAACTACCATCACGACCTACCTACGAGTAAAAAGTATAGATTTTTTCATCGGAGTTTGTGTGTTCTCCCGCGTGGGTTTTTTCGAAGATCTTTTCCCCCCCCACATTCCAAAGAAGTACAAGTTTGTAGGTTAAAAGGCTTGGTATAATGTAAATTGTCTCTAGTATGTGTAGGATAGTGTCAGTGTATGGGGATCGCTGGTCGGTGCAGACTCAGTGGGCCAAATGGCCTGTTTCCATTCTGCATCTCTAAACTAAACTAAACTAAACTAAACTAAACTAAACTTAATTATCCTGCCTTCATTTGACTGTATTGTCACCCCTCATCCCACTTCTTCAATGAGCAAATCTGCGATCCTTTTGCGTAGAATTACAACCGATTAATTTCAAGGTTTGAAGGTGAGTATATTGTCACATGTACCAATTAAGATACAGTGAAATTCAGATTGCCATACAGTCATACTGATAAAGAGCAACAAGACACCCAAATAACTTTTTAACATGAACATGATCCATCACAGCGACTCCCCCACATTCCTCACTGTGATGGAAGGCAAAAAAGTTCAATCTTCCTCCCTTCTTTGTTCTCCCGCGGTCGGGGCATTCGAACCTTCCGTTGCCAGGGCAATCTTCATTCCCGCAGCCGGTGGTCGAGCCCTCCGCGCTACGGTGATCCAGCTTTTTAAAATACGCTAATAATAACAAAAAATGCGAAAAGACAGACAGACTGTAGGCGAGGCTGCCATCGCCGACGGCGCAACCCGGCCCAAGTGGGGATTGAACTGGTGACCATCTTGGCCTGGTATGTCTCATGCTGCACAAAGTGAATAGAATTGAATTAAATGAATGTTATTAGCCAAGTATGTATACATACAAAGAATTTGCCTTGGTGCTTTGCCCGCAAGTAACAAGACAATATACAGTAAACAATTGAAAATGAAACATTATAATTTAAACATGTGACTTTTTGGTTGTTGAGTAGAGCTACTGCTCATGGAAAAAAGCTGTTTTAATGTCTGGCCGTGGTGGCTTTGACAGTCCGGAGTCTTCTAGAGGGAAGTGCTTCAAAGAGTTTGTGGTCAGGGTGAGAGGGGTCAAAGATGATCTTACCCGCTCGCTTCCTGGCCCTTGCAGTGTACAGTTCAGGGATGAGGGGAAGGTTGCATCGTTCGGCTGATCGAACAATGCGCTGCAGCCTCCGGATGTCGTGCTTGGTGGCTGAGCCAAACCAGACCATGATGGAGAAGGTGAGGACAGACTCTATAATGGCAGTATCAAACTGCACCATCATTACCTGTGGCAGATTGTGTTTTCTCAGCTGCCACAGGAAGTACATCCTTTGTTGGGCCTTTTTGACTGTGGAGTAGATGGTGGTCCCCCCATTTAAGGTCCCTGGAGATGATGGTTCCAAGGAACTTAAATGACTCCACAGATGTGACTGTGGTGTTGTTGATGATGAATACTATTAGCTGAAGAAGACGCGAAGAGAATGTTGTAATTAGATTGTAAATTTTCGCCTTGCGGAAAGAGTGCATTGATTTTTCAATACACTGAAAATATTGATTTTAATTTGGCAATTTTTAATAATGTTGTACACTCAACTGAAATTGAACAGTAGAATGTTTATGTTCCCATCATAACTTTTACAATGCAATTAAAAATTTCAGCAATGTTTGTTTTCTCTTTTTTTTTGTCTGCGAGCACGAAAGAACAAAGCTAACAAGATAACATAGAGGTTGTGTCTTGGTGACACTCATTCCAGTGCTGGCATGTGCAGTTATTCACTGCAGCCAAATGATTTAACAACGTGGCTCACTTGGATGTGCCAACTAAGATGTCCCTTTAGTGAGTGAAAGACGATGGTGAAGGAATATTTTGAGGTATTTTACGAATATTTTGGGGCCACACAGTGGCGCATTTGTAGAGTTGTTTCCTTACAACGCCAGAGATCCGGGTTCGATCCTGACCATGGGTGCTGTTTGTATGGAGTTTGTACGTTCTCCCTGTGACCACATGGGTTTTCTCCGGGTCCACCGGTTCCTTCCCACAATTCCAAACATTGGCGGTATTGTAGGTTAATTGGCTCCTGTAAAAATTGTAAATTGTAAATTGTGAATTTTAAGTTGGCCCTAGTGATCGCTGGTCGGCATGGACTTCATGGGCTGAAGGGCCTGTTTCCACGTTGTGTTTCTAAAGCCTAACGTAGAGTCTAAAAATTATGGAGATAGGTCTCAGATTAACCATAATTCTTGAATGACCACACCAGATACTTGTATCTGTGCAATGACAATAAAGTTGAATTGAATTGAATCAAGGGAGCACAAGGGATTCCTCCTTCCTGTCGGGAACATCATGGAACATCAACATTATGGAACATCAACACAATATGAATTTACTCACTTTATAACACATTTGCACCAAGCCTTACTTTTCTTGGCTGTATCTGTATTTGGTATTTATATTATCCTAATGGTAGTTCTGTTTCCAGTGATATTGGTTGAAGGTCAACTGATGAGGAGAAACCTTTCTCCTACTTTTCTGGAGAATATCTGCTGCTTCACTGAGCATCTTAGAGTTCATAGAAACATAGAAAATAGGTGCAGGAGTAGGCCATTCGGCCCTTCAAGCCTGCACCACCATTCAATATGATCATGGCTGATCATTCAACTCAGTATCCTGTACCTGCCTTCTCTGCATACCTCCTGATACCTTTAGCCACAAGGGCCACATCTAACTCCCTCTTAAATATAGCCAATAAACTGGCCTCAACTACCTTCTATGGTAGAGAATTCCAGAGATTCACCACGCTCTGATGCCTCTGATGCCTCCAGTCTTTCACCGAATTCAATGTTGAGGTGTTTTCTGAAGATGATTAACTACTCTGTACACGCGAGAGACTACAGATGGTGCAAGGTACATGCAAAGGGCCCCGACCCCAAACGTCAACTGTCCATTTCCCTCCACATGTGTTGCCTGACTCATTGTAGTTCATCCATCAAATACTCTGCAGATATTCTCAGTTGAAGACTGGATTTGGTTCTGTTCGGACATCCTCCATTGCCTCACAAACCTCATTGTTTTTGACGTAATTTGAGAATAGTTATTTGAGCAAGTTCTTAGTTCATTGAACAGTAAGATTCTTCATCTGCTGAAGTGCAAGTGGGAAATGGGAGTGGGGAGAAACATCGTCAATGTGGATGTGGACACTTGGTCAGGGTGGGGATGGACATTGTGGGGTGGATATGGAGGTAATTCGGTGGCGCTGTTGATGGCTGCCTCCGCCAATCTGGTTATCTTTTTATTTTTTGTTATGTTTAAAGTATGTTCTTGGAGGGTTTTTTTGTATTTATAGTATTTTATGTGGGGGGAAGGGGGAAACCGTCCTTCAGTCACTTGCTGGCGAGGATGTGACTATTATCCAAGTCGCGCCCTCGCCCCGCTCCTCGCCTCCCACCTCGCAGCCTAGAAAGTGGATTGGCGCAGCCTTTCCTGCCGGGACCGGACCAGAGCATCAGCAGCGGCGGAGCAGCGCTGGATACATCGCGGAGTGGGCGAGGCCTTACCTGGATCGCCGTTTGGAGCTCCGGAGTGTTGGGCCTGCTGCATCGACATCGCGGAGCTGTGGTTTGCGGAGCCCCCAGTGCGGGCGGCGCTGACTGCAATATCGCGGAATCCTGGGACCCTTTGCCGGGGGTCGCCAGCGTGAATCTCTGCCCAGCTCAGCCTGTGGACCGGGAGCCGTGGACTCCGGTGGAAGGTGGCCGATTCAGAGGTCCGGGCCGCTGAGGATGTTCTACCTTTCGAACTCAGGGTTCCATCGTTCCCGGCAAGAGGGCCTGAACATCGGGCCGCCTGTAGCGGCGACTGCGGAGGGCTCAGGAGGCCCTGACCACGGGTGAACATTGGGTAACATCAGTGAGGAGGCTGACTGGACTTTGGTTCCTTCCCTCACAGTGGGGAACTTTGGTACCGCTGTGGGGATGTTTGTGTTGTGGACCACTGTGGTCTGGGTTTTTGTGTTTTATTTATTTGTATGACTGTAAGGGAAATAGCATTTTGTTGTCTCTCAATTTAGGACAATGACAATAAATTGAATCAAATCAATCAAATCAAGTCAATATAGGGCCAGGGTGGGGGTGGATACAGGGTCAGCGCGGGCTGGATATATATTGTCAGGGTGGGGGCGGATATTTGGCCAGGGTGGGGTGAATATATGGTCAGATAGGGAATATAATGATTTAAAATTAATTTAATGTCCAGCAATTAGTTGATTGCCTTTTATCCATTAGCGCTGACGCAGTGCTGTAATAACTTGCAATTTTTCACGCAGGGGACCGGTACATTGACACGTATGCGGAAATTATGAAGGATTACAAATCTAACCAATGGTTCGGAGCAACTGTCAAAGCTTACAAGGACAAAATTGTGGTTAGTTCATTTAATACAAATCTGCAGTACATAAGTTCATAAGTTATATGAGCAGAACAAGGACATTTGGCCCATCAAGTCTATTCCGCCATTCAATGATGGCTGATCTATCTATCTAACCCCATTCTCCTGCCTTTTCCCCATAACCCCTGACACCCTTACTAATCATGAAGATATCAATCCCTGCCTGCAAAATATCCATTGACAGCCTCCACAGCCATCTATGGCAATGAATTCCACAGATTCACCACCCTCTGACTAAATAAATTCTTCCTCATCTCGTTCCTAAAGGTACGTCCTTTAATTCTGAGGCTATGACCTCTAGTCCTAGACTCTCCCACTGGTGGAAACATCCTCGCACATCCACTCTATCCTGGCCTTTCACTATTAGGTAATGTTCAAGAGGTGACCCCCTCATCCTTCTGGTCCAGCGAGTAGAGGCCCAGTGCCCAACACTCATTCCTGGGATCATTCTCAAAGAAGATTGTGGTGGAATTTCCTGTGCACCTGAGCCCAGGGCAGAAACACACAGCACAAACAATCAAGGAAAGCAAATCACAGAAGTTTTCTTTTCATTCTTAAATGCGCTGTGTCAATTTTATATGAATGAAGGATTAAAACTTTAATGTTCCTGTTCATGAGGGATAGTTGGAAGGCGTCTGCACTTTCTATTCAGATAATTGATGACCTTCATTTTCATTTCCTTCAACCCTATTTTATATTTTCTCAAATATAAAGGAGAGATGTGTTGGAAATGTTAATGTAAATAGAGTGGTGAATTGGATTTCCCTTTCAATTATGTTCCCGTGGGAGATCATTCCCTTATGTATTGGGCAGTTTGTAGGAGGCACTGATGATTCTGTGTTAAATATTGTGTGTAGGAAGGAACTGCAGATGCTGGTTTAAATCGAAGATAGACACCAAATGCTGGAGTAACTCAGCCTGAAGAAGGGTCCCATCCCAAAACATCACCCATTCCCTCTCTCCAGAGATGCTGCCTGTCCCACTGAGTTACTCCAGCTTTTTGTGTCTATCTTCTGTGTTGAACATTAATACGGGAGATTGTTATCTCACACCACTCACTGCGCACATGTGGGTCCAGACACTGAACTCTTGTCCCCGGTATTGTGACTTGCCTCCTTATTAAATGTTGGCTTCCATCAACTGTGTGGCAATAGGTTTGTTGACTGCTGGCATTGAATCTACTTTAATATAGAGCCCGCTAACAGAAAATCCATGAAAGTAGCAGCAGAAGAATATGATGAAAGAATGGGTCGACTGGGCTTGTATTCACTGGAATTTAGAAGGATAAGAGGGGATCTTGTATAAACATATAAAATTCTTAAAGGATTTAACAGGCGAGATGCAGGAAAAATGTTTCCCATGTTGGGGGAGTCCAGAACCAGGGGTCACAGTTTAAGAATAAGGGGTAGGCCATTTAGGATTGAGATTAGGACAAACATTTTCATCCAGAGAGTTGTGAATCTGTGGAATTCGCTGCTACAGAAGGCAGTGGAGGCCAATTCACTGGATATTTTCAAGGGTGTTAGATATAGCTCTTACAGCTAACAGAATCAAGGGATTTGGGGAGAAAGCAGAAACGGGGTACTGATTTTGGATGATCAGCCATGATCATATTAAGTGGCGGTGATGTCTCTATGTTTCTACGTTTCTATGAAACATTGGCAGATGTTTTTCCCCACTACTACAAGTCTGAACCCAAAACATTATCTGTCCATTCCCTCCATAGATGCTGCCTGACCTACTGAGTTGTGTAGGGGAAGGAACTGCAGATGCTGGTTTAAACTGTAGCATAAAAAGCTGGAGTGACTCAGCAGGACAGGCAGCATCTCTGGCAAGAATGAACAGGCAACATTTCAGGTTGAGACCCTTCTCCCCACTGAGTTCTTCGCACACTTTGTGTTTTACTCTTCACCACTGTTTTCTTGGTTGAGTAGGTGTGGGCAATGAATAGGTCTGTGAACACAAGGAAAGGCTGCAGGGCCACACAGTTGTGACACTCCTGCAGAAAAATTAACTGATAAGGGATTGTCAGATGGCTGGATGGTGTTGCGCAGGTGCTGGGAATGTCTGGCGGGTGATGGTGTGCTCTCTCTGCAGGCCTGTGCCCCCTTGTATGGCTGGCAGTACACGAAAAAGACCTATTCGAAGACCATGACTAGCGGCAATACTCCGGTGGGCTCGTGCCTGATAGCGTCCGCGAATCTCAGCACCTTCGTCGAGTATTCACCATGTCGTTCCAACCTGGTGGAGGAACAGTTCTCAGCCTATGGTAAGAGAACGCACAGCATAAAATGTGTAGGACAGAATGGCAGATGCTGGTTTACACCGAAGATAGATACAAAATGCTGGAGTAACTCAACGGGTCAAACAGCATCTCTGGATAGAAGGAATGGGTGAGCAATTTTACTCATATTCCACTTGGGCAGCTCTCCCTCCCTCTCTCCCCCCTCTCCCTCCCCTCTCTGCCCCCCCCCCCCCCCCCCCCCCCCCCCCCCCCCCCCCCCCCCGGCCCTTCGAGCCAGCACCGCCACGCAATATGATCATGGCTGATCATGTAAAATCAGTACCCTGTTCCTGCTTTTTCCCCTTATCCCTTTGGCCCCAAGAGCTAAATCTAACTCTCTCTTGAAAACATCCAGTTAGTTGACCTCACAGCCTTATATGGCAGAGATTTCCACAGAAGTTTTTCCTCATCTCAGTCCTAAATGGCCTACCCCTCAATCTTCTAAATTCTAGCAAGTACAAGCCGAGTCTATCCAGTCTTTCTTCATATGAAACTCCTGCCATCCCAGGAATCAGTCTGGTTAACCTTGTCTATGGCAAGAATGTCTTTCCTCAGATTAGGAGACCAAAACTGTACGCAATACTCCAGGTGTGGTCTCACCAAGACCCTGTATAACTGCAGTAGAACCTCCCTGCTCTTATACTCAAATCCTTTTGCTATGAATGCTAACATGCCTGCTGCACCTGCATGCCTATTTTCAATGACTGGTGAACCATGACACCCAGGTCTTGTTGCATCTCCCCTTTTCCTAATCGGCCACCATTCAGATAATAGTCTACTTTCCTGTTTTTGCCACCAAAGTGGATAACCTCACATTTATCCACATTATACTGCATCTGCCATGCATTTGCCCACTCCCCCAATCTATCCAAGCCTCCTAGCATTCTCCTCACAGCTAACACTGCCCCCAGCTTCGTGTCATCCGCATGTTTTGAAGAGGTACTTCCACCAAGGTCTCCTGCACTAGTTTCATCCTCTTCCTTTCCGTCTCTAACCTTCGCAACTCTTGTGTTCTTGGTGTGACGACCTGTCTGGGTCCTGTCCAGGATGCTTTCGTCTTCCTGCTGCTCCAGTTCTCTAACTCAGTCCTTGAGGAGCTGCATCTGGACACAGTTCCCACAGGTGTAGTGGTCAGTGACACCAGCGGTGCCCCTGTCTTCCCAACTCCTGCAGCAATTGCACTGTAGTAATATTTCTGCCATCGCGCCAATAAGTTTAGATATTTAAATTAAATACACAACCAATGAAATGTGGCCTCCTCACCGAAGACTCTTAAGCCAAAGACTCAAACATTGCCTCCAAAGGCACGTCACTTCAACTGGACCGCCCCCCTTGGTCAAGCTCCACTTTTATTTGCTAATCAATTAAGTAATTTACTAATTAACTAACTTACCAATGAACTAATTTAGATTCTGCAGCCAATCCCCGCACTCGCTCCATCAACTGCCGCGCATCTGCCAAACTTGAAGTTAATCCTCGTCCATATCTCTAGTTTCCCTTATCCCTAACCTGTCTGAAGAAGGGTCTTGACCCGAAACGTCATGCATTCATTCTCTCCAGAGAAGATGCCGGTCTCGCTGAGTTACTTCAGCATTTTGTATCTATCTTCAGTTTAAACCAGCATCTACGGTTCTTTCCTATACCCCAGTGGTATGAATATTGACTTCTCGAACTCCAAGTAACCTTTGCTTTCCCTCTTTCTCTCCATCCCTCCCCTTCCCAGTTCTCTGATCAGTTTGACTGCCACATGATTACATTTGATTTCTGTTTGCTTCATTGTCACCTCCTAGATAACAATGATCTATTCTCCATTTTACTTGACGTTCATCCCCTTTGATGTCTCATTTTCACACGTTACACTTCCTTATTTCTTTATCTCCCCCTTCCCTGACTGTGTGAAGAACGGTCTAAACCCAAAACGTCACCCATTGCTTCTATCCAGAGATGCTACCTGGCCTGTTGAGGCATAGCATAAAATGGTCTGTTTAGTTTGATTTAGTTTAGAGAAACGGTTGGGAAACAGGACCTCCGCCTTATCAGGCACGCCAACCAGGGCAGGGGGAGAAATGTGAGCTCATCTACTGTAGCAGAAGAAAACAGAGAGCTGGTCGAATTTTAGGCGGAGGGAGAGAGGTGGGATTGTGTTGGTGTGGAGAGGGACCTGGGTGCCCCTGGAGCAGCAGGAAGGAGGGAGATGATCCGTAGGCCTTCACTGCGAGAGGGTTTGCGTCCAGGAGTAGAGACGTCTTGCTCCAGTTATCCAGGTCCCGAGGAGGGGGAGACCGCACCTGGAATATTGTGGACAAGTTGTGGACTCCCACCTGAGGGAGGATCAAGGTGACGGAGGGAGAGCAACATTGAGTCACCGGATCGATTCCCGGGATGGGGGTTGTGTCCCAGGAGGAGAGATGAAGCAGACTCAGACTGTCCTCTCTGGAGTTTAGAAGAACGAGGGGTGATCGAGGTTGAGGTCACGGGGGCCAGAGGTTGGACGGGCCGGCGTGGGTTCTGGAGGTTGGTCGAGGACACGCTGCCGAGAACAAAGGGGGCCTGGCATGGGGGGGTGCCATGAATAAAGGGGGCCCAGCATGGGGGTGGGGGTGGGAGGGGGCACTGAGAACAAAGGGGGACCATTGGGGACTTCATTGAACATTTTATACCTTTGTCGGCGTCCTATACATGGCGACCCTTTACATACCTTGTGCATGCAAAACAAAGAATCTCACGTCTAAAGTCTAATTCATTCATTCAACCATTGATCACCCATTCAGTTTTTCATGCAGTAGTTTAGTTTAGAGATACAGCATGGAAACAGGCGCTTCAGCCCATGCTGGCCATCGATCACCAGTTCACTGGTGATTCTGGTTATTCTGGTTACAGTTCTCATTCTTCAGCATCTGAAAGTGGGTTTAAGGAACGTTCAAGAGGCAGCAAATCAATCAAACCTAATTCTTTGGAAATTATTTGACATCTGCAATTGTGTCCTCAATGATAAAATAATATTTACAACTGTCTTTATTTCACAGTTCCAGATCAACGTTTTTGTGAAGCAGGATGGAGCTGTGAAATCACAGAGGTAAAATCCCCATGGCTTGTTTATCTATCATAGTTCATAAATTCATGTGATAGGAGCAGAATTAGGCCATTCGGCCCATCAAGTCTACTCCGCCATTCACTCATGGCTGATATCCTAACCCAATGTCCTGCCTTCTTCCCATAACCCCTGATACCAGCACTAATCAAGAATCTATCAATCTCTACCTTAAAAATATCCATTGATGACGTCCACAACCTTCTGTGCCAAGGAATTCCATAGAATCACCACCCTCTGACACAAGAAATTCCTTCTCATCTCCTTCCTAAAGCAATGTCCTTTAATTCTGAGGTTATGACCTCTGACCCTAGACTCTCCCACTAGTGGAAACATCCCCTCCGCATCCACTTTATCCAAGCCTTTCACTATTTGGTAAGTTCCAATGAGATCCCCCTCACCCTATACTGCAGCGAATCGAGGCCCAGTGCCGTCAAACGCTCATCATATGTTAATCCATTCATTCCTGGGATCATTCTTGTAAACATCTTCTGGACACTCTTCAGTATCTGCAGTTCCTTCCTACACATCCTTCTATAATACTTCTACATCCCTTCTTGAAATACTTTTTATGTTCTGGGGATTGACACAAATCTGTTTGAAAATTAACCCGAGTTGCAAGGCTGTGGTGACTACTTAACAAAGACGTAACAAATTCTTCCCTTTGCTCCTTAAATGAGAAACACGGATCAGTTTACTAAAGATCGCTACAGTTGGGCAGCACAGTGTCATAGCGGTAGGGTTGCTGCCTTACAGCGGCAGAGGCCCGGGTTTGATCCCGACTACGGGTGCTGTCTATACAGAGTTTCTTCCCGTGACCTGCGTGGATTTTCCTTGGATGCTCCGGTTTCCTCCCACACTCCAAAGACATGCAGGTTTGTAGGTTCATTGGTTTTCGTAAAATTATATACTGTCCTGATTGTGTTGGATAATGTTAATGTGCGGGAATCACTGGTCAACATGGACTCGGTGGGCCAAAGGGCTGTTTCCACTCTGTATCTCTAAACTAAACTAAACTAAACTAAGTTCAATCGAAATCTCAAATGAAGGAACTTTATGCAAATATATTGTACTTTCATACAATAATATCTTACATTAAGTTTGGTTTGTACCAAGGAGAAATCCAAGGGGTGGGGACTCTTTTTCACATTGGGCATCAATATGTAGGACCACTTCTTCCAGCTGGAGAAGAGAAGATTTGGTAGTTTCCCCATCAATCATGAATTGGCCCAACCTGCTCAATTTTGCTCATATTCCACTTGGGTGGCTTTCTCCCTCTCTCCCTCTCCCCCTCTCTGCCTCCCCCCCCCAAATTCGGCCCTTCGAGCCAGCACCGCCACTCAATATGATCATGGCTGATCATGTAAAATCAGTACCCTGTTCCTGCTTTTTCCCCTTATCCCTTTGGCCCCAAGAGCTAAATCTAACTCTCTCTTGAAAACATCCAGTTAGTTGACCTCACAGCCTTATATGGCAGAGATTTCCACAGAAGTTTTTTCTCATCTCAGTCCTAAATGGCCTACCCCTCAATCTTCTAAATTCTAGCAAGTACAAGCCGAGTCTATCCAGTCTTTCTTCATACGAAAGTCCTGCCATCCCAGAAAGCAGGAATGGGGTACTTGATTTTGGATGATCAGCCACGATTGTATTGAATGGCTCGAAGGGCCGAATGGCCTACTCCTGTATCTATTTTCTATGTTTCTATGTCTGTAATTTGTTGTAGGGAGTTGATGAGAAAGTAGGGAAACATAGAAGTAGTGTGAATGGGTGATCAATAATCAGCGTGGATTCAGTGGGTCTAAACTAAACTAAACCTCTGGTTCCATCCTCGCTTTGGAGAAATAGCAAAGTGCGGCACAGCTATTTGAGGGATAGAATTTCAATAGGCTCAGTAATATTCCATAATCTTGCTGAAGCCACATCTCATTAAAAATAGAAAGGGATATAAAGGGAATAGAAAATTATTTGTTCAGCCCTGTTTAACCATTCAGCAATCTCCAGTGCTGGTATTCAGTGCAATATTCCCAGCTTCTCCTCACATACCTTGATCCAGTTAGCATCAAGAAATAGATTTACCTCCTCATTGCTTATATTCAATGATTTGGCCTTCTCAGACTACTGTCTTCACAAACCCCACAAATTCATCACCGAAACATCTGCTGATCTTGGTTCTAGACGGCAACCCCCGTACCCTAAGGCTGAGACCTCTGTTCCTGGAGCTTCCATTATCACGAACATCCCTCCCTTTATCTAGTCTCTCCAGTTAAAAATGACACCATGCAGTTATCCTCACTCGAGTTATTGGAGTCTGGTAACTTTAACACCTTTAATATAATACAGTGCTAACAAAATGTTAAGCTTGTGTGAATTACTGTAGACTTCAGGATGTATCGGGCTGGTTTCAGGGAGTGACTTGGACATTTTATCCCTTCCAATATTTCAATCCTACTCAACCTTCAACTAAACACAAGGTCAAGCAGAGTTCTCCGCTCTGCTGGTTTACGCTGCATGACCAACACTTTCTACCAGGAATGGGCCGCAGCGATGCTGTATGAAACTGGCCAGCAAACCACACACCTTGCTTCAATGTGTAAGAAGGAACTGCAGATGCTGGTTTAAATCAAAGATAGACACAAAATACTGGAGCAACTCAGTGGGGCAGGCGGCATCTCTGGAGAGAAGGAACGGGTGACTGATTGTTTCTTCTCTCCAGAGATGCTGCCTGTCCCGCTGAGTTGCTCCAGCATTTTGTGTTCATCTTGCGACAAATCCAACAATCCGCAACCCAGTCCCAGCTTCTTACAAAGTGTTTAGAAAATATCCAGACAAGCATGGCCGATGTGAAGGGTCTTCACAGACCATCATTCCCAGTGAGTAACGATTGTCCTGGCTGTAGTTGGCAAGTCTTCACTGACATACTAGTCCCCTCACTAAGTCAGGACTTATCTCAACTCACCAATAGTCCTAGCAACTATAAAAACATTACTAGGGTCTCACACAATGAGTATATACAGTAGTTTCGTTTTTTAGTTTAATTTAGAGATGCAGCGTGGACACAGGCCCTTCGGCCCACTGAGTTCATGCTGACCAACAATCACCCGTACACTAGTTCTATGTTAGCCCAATTTTGCATTCTACACACTAGGGGCAATTTACAGAAGCCAATTAACCTACAAACATGCATGTCTTTTGAATGTGGGAGGAAACAAGAGTACCTGGAAAAAACCCACACGGTTACAGGGAGAACGTGCCAACTCTGCACAGACAGCACCTGTGGTCAGGATCAAACCCGGGTCTCTGGCACTGTGAGGCAGCAATTCTACCACTGTGCCACCCGGAATTAGCTGTCAGAGGAGGTAGTTAAGGCAGGGATTATGACAACATTTAAAAGACATTTGGACAGGTAGATGTATAAACAAGGTTTAGAGAAATAAGGACCCAATCCAGGCAGGGGGGAGGGGGGGGGGGGGGAACTAATGCCGATGGGCCGGCATGCACCTGTTGGGCTGAAGGGCCTGTTTCCATGCTGTTATGCTCTAGGACTCCAGAATGAATCTGGAGTGAGCTCAATTATAAGTTTGAGTGGACCATGGTGTTCAGCATTGCAATGTGTGCATGAGATATGAGCTGACATTATTATTAGGCTTCATAGAGTCATAGTCAAAGAGCCATATAGCACAGAAACAGGCTCTTCAGCCCAATGGCCATGCTGACATCTAAACTAGATCCACCTGCCTATATTTGACCCATATCCCACTAAACCCTTCCTACCCATGTATCTCCAATGTCTTTTAAACTACCTCCAACTACCTCCTCTGGCAGCTCATTCCATACACCCTGAGTGAGAAAGTTGCCCCTTAGGTTTCTATTAAATTAGTCCCCTCTCACCTTAAACCTATTCTAACTCATGTTTAGTTTAGAGATACAGTGTGGAAACAGGCCCTATGGGCCCACTGACTTTGCTTCAACCAGCGATCCCCAGACATTAACACTTTTCTATACCCGCTAGGGACAATTTTTACATTTACCAAGCCAATTAACCTACGTACCTGTACGTCTTTGGAGTGTGGGAAGAAACCGAAGATTTCGGAGAAAACCCACGCAGGTCATTTGGGAAAACGTACAAACTCCGTACAGACAGCACCCGCAGTCAGGATCAAACCCGGGTCTCCGGCGCTGCATTTGCTGTAAGGCAGCAACTCTACCGCTGCGCCACCGTGCCGTGTTGTTCGAATAAAGGCCAAAGGGAAAGACTTACAGAGCCTCAGTTACAAGTAGATGAAACAGCACACTGTAGACAAAAACACACTGTACAAGCTTAATCCTTCTTGTTTTTCAGGGAGGAGAAATAGTCATGGGAGCACCTGGCAGTTTTTACTGGCAAGGTAAGGAACTCTAATAATGAGGGAATGTGCAGAGGTATAAATGCTAACAAAGGTCATAAGGCCATAAGGAATAGTAGTGGAATTAGGCCATTCAGCCCATCAAGTCTACTCCACCATTCTGTCATGGCTGATCTATCTCTCCGTCCTAACCCCATTCTCCTGCCTCATAACCTCTGACACTTGTACAAATCAAGAAAGCTGAAAGAGCTTTAATTTCAAAGCAGAATAATATTTGGGGAATTTCTGAATAACGACAGGCCCTCCATGGGGTCTTGACCGAGCTCCATTATGTCCAAAAGATGGACACTCCGGACTGTCAAAGCCGCCACAGCCAGACATAAAAACAGCTTTTTTCCACGAGCAGTAGCTCGACTCAATAACTAAAAGTCTGTCGCCTCCTTTTTGCTCTGGTATTTTATTTCATTCATGTCTAAACTATATTGTTTTATTCTTGTTGTTTAATGTTTTCTGTTTCATTCTTAATTGTTTACTGTATGTCGTGTTGTTACTTGCGAGCGGAGCATCAAGGCAAATTCCTTGTGTGTGTACATACTTGGCCAATAAACTTATTCATACATTCTTTCAAAATGCACAAGAATCACTCGATACTGTCACCATAGCACCGTAGAGTTGTAACGTGGGGCATCATACGTTACTACGCTGCTAACATTTCAGGGAGGTAACCTTTCATCAGGATGGGTGAAGGACGTTCATCAACTGGAAAATCTATTGTGTTTCTCTCTCACCTGATGTGCTGAGTATTTCCAGTGTTATATATGAAGACTTTGTATCCGTGACACAATCTGCAGTCCACATAATTTCCAGTTTTTTGCAATGAATATGCATTGTGCTTTGAAACCTTCCCATTGCTCAACCTCTTTTCTAACCCGATATTTTGAGGGACGACCACATTAACGGAGGGGAGAGCGACGCAGCAGGTAGCACCGTTGCCTCACAGCATTCGGGCCGCACGGTGGTGCAGTGGTAGCACTACTGCCTTGCAGCACCAGAGACCCGGGTTCGATCCCGACTACGGGTGCTGCCTGTACGGAGTTGGTACATTCTCCCCATGACCCGCATGGGTTTTCTCCGAGATCTTTGGTGTCCTCCCACACTCCAAAAGACGGACAGGTTAATAGTTAATAATTGGCTTGTTTTAAATGCACAATGGTCCCTAGTGTGTGTAGGATAGTGTTGATGTGTGAGGATCGTTGGTCGGTTCAGATTCGGTGGGCCGTAGGGCCTGTTTCTGCGCTGTACCTCTAATTATTATTATTTTTATTATTAAATGGTTGAAAACATTAGCGATGTAGTGGTGCTGGTTTCCGACCTCTAAAATAAACTAAATTAAACCAGAGAACCAGCCAGAAAACTAGGTTTAATCCTGACCTTGGATGATGCCAGCGTGTAGTTCACACATTCTCCCTTTCACTGCTTGGGTTTCCTCCAGGTATTCTGGGATCCACCAACATCCCAAAGACCTGCTGGTTTGTAGGTCAATTGGCCTCTGTAAATTGCCATTAACGTGTAGGAAGTGGATGAGAAAGTGGGATAACATTGGACTCGCTGGGTTGAAGGGCCTGTCGACAAACTGCATCTCGAAACTAAATTAAAATGTTGCACATTTTGCACACCTCGCAATGCAATCAGATCAGTACTTTGTGTCGCTTCCCCTGCTCTCCCTGAATTGTTTGCAATTTAGTTTAGTTTAGTTTAGAGATACAGTGCTGAAACAGGCCCTTCGAGTCCACGCCGACCAGCGATCCCTGCACATTTACACTATCCCACACACACTAGAGACAATTTTACACATATACCAAGCAAATTAACCTACATACCTGTACGTCTTTGGAGTGTGGGAGGAAACTGAAGATCTCGGAGAAAATCCACGTGGTCATGGGAAGAACGTGCAAACGT
Source organism: Leucoraja erinaceus (assembly GCF_028641065.1). Classification (NCBI taxonomy): domain Eukaryota; kingdom Metazoa; phylum Chordata; class Chondrichthyes; order Rajiformes; family Rajidae; genus Leucoraja; species Leucoraja erinaceus. Next base: position 29,498,598 of record NC_073403.1, read on the forward strand.
GCGTGGAAGCTCTGTAAGACAGCAACTCTACCGCTGCGCCACCGTGGCTGCCCCATGCTGGTATGGTGATCATATCGAGTGATTTGTGTGTATTTCTCAACTTATTCTCATAATTTCTCGCATGTTGCAAAACATACTTGGCTAATAAAATATGATTATGATGATTATGATGATGATAATGAAGCTTTTTCATGACCCATTGGCTGTAGTTAATCACAGAAACTTTCTTCAGGCTGCTACAGGTATAACGTGGTACCACTGAGGAGCGTGGTACGCCCAATATGTGCTACACATACCTCATGCCAAAGCCTAGAGGAGATATGATTAGAGACAGAAATGTTTTTAAAATGTTCCTGCTCTTCAGCTGTACCTTTGCTGGAAACCCATTTTCTCCCTCCTGTCAGTTATAAAGAAATTATATTCCATAACACCACATATACATCACAATCTCAGCCAAAGATTTGACACAAAGTGCTGGAGTAACTCAGCAGGACAGTTACTCCAGCATTTCTGGAGAGAAGTAATGGTGACATTTCTGGTCGTGACCCTTCTGAAGAAGAGTCTGAAGATCCTTGAAGAAGCATCTGCAATTCCTTCCTCCACAATCTTAGTCCCCTGGATTTCATTCTTATATAACTGGATGAACCTTCTGCTGTGCCAACTGAGGCAAGTTCAGCACACATATCATGAGAATGTTTGAAAAACTACTGGCTCCAAACGCTGATTCTGTGTTGCGGAGATGTAGTAAAATGTTGACCTCGGTACATGGCTAAATGAGGTTGGTGTAGATGGGTACAACCCGTGTGGCCTGTTTCTGTGCAGTACTCTAGAATCTATATACCACGCTTCCTCCAACTTTCAGATTTTTCATGCTGTTAAGCTGAATTATAGAGTCACACAGCAAGGAAACAGGCCCTTCAACCCAACTTGCCCACGCCGACTAAGATGCAACATCGATACAAATCCTACCTGTCTGTCTTTGGCCCATACTGCTCTAAACATTTCCTATCCATGTACCTGCCCCAATGCTTTTTAAATGTTGTTATAGTACCTGTCCCAACTACCTCCTCTGGCAGCTCATTCCATATACCCAACACCTACTGTGTGAAAATTTGCCTCTCAGGTTCCTCTTAAATCTCGCCTCTCTCACATTAAACAATGTCCTCTGGTTCGTGATTCCCCTTCACTGGGTAAATGACTTGCATTTACCCTGTCTATTCCCCTCACAATCTTCTACACCTCTATATGATCAGCCCACATCCTCCTGCGCTCCAAGGAATAATGTTCTAGCCTGCCTAACCTATCCCTATAGCAGGGCCTTAAGTCCTGGTAACATCTTCTCTGCACTCTTTCCAGCTTAATAAAATCCTTCCTATAGCAGGGTGACCAAATACTCCAAATATGGCCTCGCCAATGTCTTGTATAACCGTAACATTTCATCCCAACTTCTATACCCAGTACCCTGACTGATGAAGGCCAACTAGCTAAATGCCTTCCTGACCACCCTATCTACCTGTGTCACCACTTTCAAGGACCTCTCTACCTGCACTCCTAGATCCTTCTGCTCTACAACACTCCCCAGTGAGTTTAGATTATTGTCATGTGTACCGAGGTACAGTGAAAAGCTTTTGTTGCGTGCTAACCAGTCAGCAGAAAGACAATGCATGATTACAATCGAGCATACAGATACATGATAAAGGGAATGATGAATAACGTGCAAGGTAAAGTCCAGTAAAGTCCGATCAAAGACAGTCCAAGGGTCTCCAATGTGGTGGATAGTAGTTCAGGACTGCTCTCTAGTTGTTGGTAGGATGGTTCAGTTGCCTGATAACAGATGGCCTGCCATTCACTGTGAAGGTCCTAGCCTGGTTTGACTTCCAAAAATGCAACACCTCACATTTATCTGCATTAAACTCTATTAACCGTTCCTCAGCCAACTTGTCCAACTGATCATGATCCTGCTGTAATAACCATCTTCGCTATCAACAATACCACCCACTCAAAGGACAGAACTCCACACAATTGAAATCTGAATCCAAATTCCTAGCCTGCTTAGTTGCTTCAACCCCATAACCACACTGTCAAAATCTGGGAGACACAAAATGCTGGAGTAACTCAGCGGGACAGGCAGCATGTCAGGAGAGAAGGAATGGGTGATGTTATAGGTCGAGACCCTTCTCAAAATCTGGTACCTACTTCATAGTGTCATTCGCGACCATTGTCCCACCACTCCACTCCATAAAGGTGACGTCTGCCTATCCCATGACATTGAACTGATGCTGTCTGCTCATGTAAAGTGCCTGAGATTTCAATGCTTAAACTTCCTGTCATCCAATCAGGCCAGTTGATTGCTGCCAACATTGACCAGATTATCCAAAGATACAACGACAAAGATCCGTTGAAAATATTGAGCCCGAAAAGGCAAACCGAGGATGAGAAAGGGAAACAAGATAACATCTTCCTGGGTAAGGCTCCAATGCTCTTTACTGTCATTTATATTCTGTATTTTCTCTTTCAGGATACAGTGGTGTTCTAAAGTCCCTGTCCCACTTAGGAGACCTAAACAGCAACCTCTGGTGACCTTGCCCGTCACCCAAGGTTTCCATGAGGTCACCAGAGGTTTTGGTCACTCTCCCCAATGGTTGAAAGTGGTTTCCGCGTGTCCGAGGCTTCATCTAGGTCGCTGCTATTTTTTCCATCATGTTTAAAACCTGCCTCAACTAAAAATAGGTTGCCGTTTTCAAAATCGATAATTTTTTAGTCGAAGCCGGTTTTCTTCATAGTCAAGGAAGGTTTTCAACATATGCGTGGGAGGTGGTAGGAGGTTGCAGGTCATCTTGACCTTGAGGTTTTATTTGGGTGACGGGCAAGGTCACCAGAGGTTGCTGTTTAGGCCTCGTAAGTGGGACAGGGGCTTAAGTAATTGAATTGAATAGAATTGAATTGAATACTTTATTGTCACTCGTGCCAAGTCACAGTGAAATTCTTTGCTTGCATACCCAAGGTATGCAAATAGTGGCCACTTAAAGGGCTCTGACCAAGTCACAAAGTATCCCGAGCCAGGTCCAACATTTACGTCCCCCTCCCCCCCTCACGGCAGTCCCCTAATGGTCCACCCCCCCCCCCCCCCCCAATTATTTCAAATATGCTGAGGCTGCAGGGTGGCCTGATAGACAGGGTGTAGGGTCGACAGTCAGAACCTTAATCCCGTTGGAGATATCAAAGGACGAGAGGGCAAAGCCTTAAGGTGAAATGGGGCAAAGTTGAAAGGAGATATACGGGGCAAGTTTATTTTACACAGTGTGCCTGGAACACACTAGCAGGGGTAGTGGTGGGGGCAGATACTGTAGTGGCATCTAAGAGATTTTTAGGTAGGCTCATGGATAGACAGGGAATGGAGGAATATGGATCATGGCCAGGCCAGATGAGATTAGTTTAGTTTGGCATCATATTCGGCACAGACATTGTGGGCCGAAGGGCCTCTTCCTGTGTTTTATCTTTTATGTTCTGTGTTCTATGCTGAGGAGGAGAGCTGCCACTCTTTGCATCGTGCTCAATAGAGTCTATAATTAATTCAAGGAAACAGACTAAGCAATGAGATTGGGCTGAATCTATCTCTACCATCTGACAATTTCATCTTGTCATTTCCATATTGCTCTTTGACACGACCGTGCTTCTTCTGCTCAGACAGTTCCTTGGGATCGAGACATCCACTCCAGTGTTCTAGTTTCTGACAGACTGATGACAATAATGTGGAAAGTGCAAACTCTTACACAGCTCAGACAGGTGGGCGGCACAGTGGTGCGGCGGTAGAGTGCTGCCTTACAGCACCTAGTTCCATCCTGACTCTGGGTCAGTCTATACAGAGTTTGTACGTGCTCTCTGTAACCACATTGGTTTTCTCCGGGTGCTCCTGTTACCTTCCCCCATCCCAAAGATGTACGGGTTTGTAGGTTAATTGTAAATTGTAAATTGTCCCTAGTGTGTAGGATAGTGCTAGTATATGGGGTGATTGCTGGTTGGCAAACACACGATGGGCCAAAGGGCCTGCACCAACCTAGGTTTCCCTTGTTGGTTTGAAGTGGCCGTGGGCTAAAATCTCTGTGTTGATGGGGATGACATATTTCTTTAAGGAAGTTTTGAGTGCATCCTTGAATCTTCTCATATTCTGCCTAGTGATTATTTCCCTTGTCAGAGCTCAGAGACTTTGTTTTGACAGTACAGTGCATCCTTGTTTTAAAAGACCTCTTCAGTGTAAACCAGCATCTGCAGTTCCTTCTGACACACTTTATAATGGATTTCAGGTATAGCGGACGGACCTACCGATGGGTGCCAATACCATCCTGGTTCGCTCCACCTCACTGGCGGCTTGCATCCCCGGCTGGCCCCCGCACTGCCCCCAGCTCATGCCATCTCCCTGGCCGCACCTTCTGCCACCACCACCGGCCCACACAGCTTCCTCGGCCGCTTCCCGGCCATCACCGCCACTGCCGGCAGCCCGCGGGCCGCGACTATCGACTCCACAATCCTCGCCCCACCCCCGGCCACCAGCAGGCCAGGGCCATCAACAGCGAGCAGCACCGGAAATTGGAGGAACAGCACCTCATATTCCGTTTGGGGAGTCTGCATCCTGGGGGCATGAACATCGAATTCTCCCAATTTTGTTAGTCCTTGCTGTCTCCTCCCCTTCCTCAGTCCCCCTGCTGTCTCCTCCCATCCCCCAGCCTTCGGGCTCCTCCTCCTTTTTCCTTTCTTGTCCCCGCCCCCGATCAGTTTGAAGAAGGGTTTCGGCCGGAAACGTTGCCTATTTCCTTCGCTCCATAGATGCTGCTGCACCCGCTGAGTTTCTCCAGCTTTTTTGTGTACCATCAACCCACCTGGATTCCAGGCCCAGTTCCGGACGGGGAGTCTGAAAATGGGTCTTGACCAGAAATGTCACCTATCCGTGTTCTCCAGAGATACAGCCTGACGCACTGAGTTCCTCCAGCACCCTGTGAAACGTCACCTATCCGTGTTCTCCTGAGATACTGCCTGACCCACTGAGTTCCTCCAGCACTTTTGTGTATCAACCAGCAACTGCAGTTGTTTGAAGAAAGGTCTCGACCCAAAATGTCACCCATTCCTTCTCTCCAGACATGCTGACTGACCCGCTGAGTTACTCCAGCATTTTGTGTCTACCTTCGATTTAAACCAGCAGCTGCAGTTCTTTCCTACACACTGCAGTTGCTTGTTACTAATACTTGTACAATGACAATCCCATACTCGGTTAGGGCAGACAACTAACAATAGCGGACACCATTCTCCCCCCAGTGATTCTCATTATAACAGAGGTTTTACTGTATGCAATTGACATAACCACTCTGGTGTTGTTATCAGAGTATAACCTGGACCTCAGAACTGGGAGAGGACAGACATTGGATTGCTGGGCCTTCCAGGGAATTTGGGAGCTTTTTTGGAGGTGTAGTTTCTTGAGTAGTTTTAAGGTGGAGATTGATGGGTTCTTGATTAGTAAGGTTGTCAAGGTTTATGGGGAGAAGGCAGGAGAATGGGGTTAAGAGGGAAAGATAGATCAGCCATGGTGGAGTAGACTTGATGGGCTGAATGGCCTACTACTGCTCCAATGACTTATGAAAATCAACGTATATGTTTCCAATCCTGATTGCAGTTAATTAATGCTTCAATTTCTTGGTCATTCTTCTCAAACCAGTTCTGGTTCTTCTTGCTAGCCAAGTGTCAATTGATGGGGACATCCGAATGATCCTTAAACTGTGGGTCCTTTGCTCCTCGTGCAGGCTAGGAGTTGACAACTTTGTGAGGCGCTGTCAGTGAAAGGATGTCTCTGTGGGATCCTTCAGAGTTTTGAAACTGATCTTCTTGTGCTGTTTAGAGATACAGCGCGGAAACAGGCCCTTCGGCCCACCTGGTATGTGCTGACCAGCGATCCCCGCACACTAACACTATCCTACCCACACTAGGGACAATTTATTTTTTCATTTATACCAAACCAATTAACCAACAATCCTGTACGTCTTTGGAGTGTTGGAGGAAGCCAAAGATCTCAGAGAAAACCCACGCAGGTCACGAGGAGAACGTACAAACTTCGTACAGACAGCAACTGTAGTCAAGATCGAACCTGGGTCCCTGGCGCTGTAAAGCAGCAACTCTATCGCTGCACCATTGTGCCCCCTGTATTTTTGGAGGTAATTGTGTGGATGGGGCGACAGTCAGTCTCGCGATATGGGTAATGTAAATATCTTTACAGTGCCTCATCCAAACAAAATTATAATTTAGAAGGTGCCACTGCTTAGATTGGAGAGGGTTGCCATGACATCTTTAACATATTTCTCTGACAAAAGCAGATGCCTGTTGTGACAAGGTTATTCCCAGGGCATTTTGTCAAGAAACCATCCCTACTCCTTCCTTGCCAATCATACCTTCATTGAGGGTTGCGTTCCTTCCCATGCACTCAATCAAGGCACCCAGGAGGCTCAGTTTCTCTCCCTTTGCAATGAAGGCCATCATCATTTGTGTGATGAAGGGAGTGCAGATGCTGGTTTACACCGATGATGTGCCCCAATAAACTTTAATCGCACCTGCCCGCCTTTGGCCCATCTCCTTCTAACCATTTTCTATCCAAGCACTTGTCCCAATGCGTTTTGAAATGTTGTTATAGTACCTGCCTCAGCTACCTCCTCTGGCAGCTCATTCCATATACCTGTGTGAAAAGATTGCCCCTCAGGATCCTATTAAATCTCACCCCTCTCACTGTAAACCTTGTATAAGGCTTGTAGTCACTGGAGTTTAGAAGGATGAGAGGAGATCTAATAGAAACATATAACATTATAAAAGGACTGGACAAGCTAGAGGCAGGAAAAATGTCCCCAATGTTGGGCGAGTCCAGAACCAGGGACCACAGACTTAGAATAAAGGGGAGGGCCATTTAAGACTGAGGTGAGAAAAAATGTTTTCACCTAGAGAGTTGTGAATTTGTGGAATTTACTGCCACAGAGGGCAGTGGAGGCCAAATCACTGGATGGATTTAAGAGAGTTAGATAGCGCTCTAGGGGTTAGTGGAATCCAGGGATATGGGGAGAAGGCAGGCACGGGTTATTGCTTGGGGACGATCAGCCATGATCACAATGAATGGCGGTGCTGGCTCGAAGGGTCGAATGGCCTCCTCCTGCACCTATTTTCTATGTTTCTCTGTAACCTACGACCTCTGGTTCTTGATTCCCCACCTCTGGTTAAATGACTCCGTGTATTTACCCAATCAATTGCCCTCACAATCTTCTACACCTCTATATGATCACCCCTCATTCTCCTGCACTCCAAGGAATATCTTAACCTGCCCAATCTCCCTGTATAGTTCAGGCCTGTAAGGGTTTTCTGCGTCGAGCTTTCGCCCGACCTAAGGTCCCTGTGGTTTGCTCTGGTCCCTCAACCAGGCCGCGCACACTTGTTCCCCGTGAGTGGCTCGACCCATTCACCCCCTACGGTTTTAGACACTGGACTAAGTTGCAGGAGCGTTGATAGTGCAGAAAATTCAGCCAGACCAGATTTGAAGACCAGGGTTTAAACAGGAAAAAACTTTTATTTAGCGGTTGGCACTACGGTACATGAATACTTTGACACAGTTCTATAAGGCATATGCATAATTACAGTTCCTGTTTCGGGATCATAGACGCAATAACTACGATACAATACTCGAGTGCGGGATGGGGAACGTACGGCACATCGTAAAATTTGCCAGCACATCTACACTTACACCCACGTTAATGTAACCCCCTCCCCCTCCCCTCTACACTAAACTATGTCCAGGATGTGCAGGATCGGGGTACATGCTCACCATGGGGCAATTACTGAGGTTACTGGCTGGTCGTGCTGCTTCCTCCGATTAGGTGGCTGTGGAAGGGTCGTCGGCGGTCGTCTCGTTCGTTTGGGTGGTCCCGGGGGTTCCCCTCGCCCAGGGGTCCTACTGCTTTCCTTGTCTTTCCACGTGGCGGGGACTCCAGCCGGAGTGTGTGTCACACTAGACACCGTGTACTTTTTAAGCGCTGTCCTGTGTCCTCTCTCTCTCTCCGCAAGGCTCCAGATTCGTTCAGTGACTCATTCTGTGTCTCCCTCCTTTTTCCTTTTTTTTAAACCCAAAAATCGTGGCCAGTTATTCTAATCCTGACCCGCCCTATCTCCCGCCAGATCTCGGGATCTCTTTGCTTACAAGATGGGTTTTCGAGCTCTCTCTTTGTTCTGCGTTATGTCCGGGAGTACCGGTGATGGCTAGACGGTCTGTTAATTTGTTTCTCAATAAGAGGTGATGGGTTTAACTGGTTTTCCCATCACCGGCCAGGTAGGTTTCTATGGGCTATTGTGCTCCCTTAACGAGATTAACTATGTAGATCGGCTTGGGGCATTGTGATGCCTGCTGATGTCAGCGCCCCAGTGTCTGGACTTCGGCCTGGTTTCGGGGGTTTCTGCATGGCCAATATCCATCTATTGTTCAGGCCGTGACTTTGCAGAAACCCAGAGACTGGGCTGTGGGGTTTCGCTTTTGTGGCTGGTCACGAGGTCCCGCGGCCATCTTGGGCCCCACTGATTGTGACATCCCTTGTTAAAACTGACTGCAACTTTTCTCTCTCTCAGTCCCAGTCCCGTATAAAAAATGTCCAAAATGCAGCACTTTGGTTTTGTTGATTGTAGCATGAGGGAAAACTTCTCAAATCTTACAGGCCTTCAAGTCCTGGCAACATCCTCATAAACCCTTCATCCACTTCACCACTAATTTCCACCCGGCACTGAAATACACCTGGACCATCTCCGACACTTCCCTACCATTCCTTGACCTCACTATCTCCATTGCAGGTGATAGACTTCTAACCGACATACACTATAAACCCACTGACTCCCATGGCTATCTGGACTACACTTCTTCCCACCCTGCTTCCTGTAAGGACTCCATCCCCTACTCCCCAATTCCTCCGTCTACGCCGCATCTGCTCCACGGATGAGGCGTTCCACACCAGGACATCTGAAATGTCCTCACTATTCAGGGAACGGGGGTTCCCCTCCTCCACCATAAATGAGGCTCGCACCAGGGTCTCTTCCATACCCCGCAACACTGCTCTCTCTCCCCATCCCCGCACTCGCAACAAGGGCCGAGTCCCCCTAGTCCTCACCTTTCACCCCACCAGCCATCACATACAAAAAATAATCCTCCGTCAGTTTCGCCACCTCCAACGTGACCCCACTACTAGCCACATCTTCCCATCTCCCCCCATATCTGCCTTCCGCAAAGACCGCTCCCTCCATAACTCCCTTGTCAATTCTTCCCTTCCCTCTCGGTCCACCCCCTCCCCGGGCACTTTCCCTTGCGGCCGCAGGAGATGCAACACTTGTCCCTTTACCTCCCCCCTCAACTCCGTTCAGGGACCCAAGCAATCGTTCCAGGTGCGACAGAGGTTTACCTGCATCTCTTCCAACCTCATCTATTGCGTCCGCTGCTCTAGATGTCAGCAGATCTATATCGGTGAGACCAAGCGGAGGTTGGGCGATCGTTTCGCCGAACACCTCCGCTCGGTCCGCAATAACCTAGCTGACCTCCCGGTGGCTCAGCACTTCAACTCCCCCTCCCACTCCGCCTCCGACCTCTCTGTCCTGGGTCTCCTCCATGGCCACAGCGAGCAGCACCGGAAATTGGAGGAACAGCACCTCATATTCCGTTTGGGGAGTCTGCACCCCGGGGGCATGAACATCGACTTCTCCCAATTCTGTTAGTCCTTGCTGTCTCCTCCCCTTCCTCAGCTCCCCTGCTGTCTCCTCCCACCCTCCAGCCTTCCGGCTACTCCTCCTTTTCCCTTTCTTGTCCCCACCCACCCCCACCCCTGATCAGTCTGAAGAAGGGTTTCGGCCCGAAACGTTGCCCATTTCCTTCGCTCCATAGATGCTGCTGCACCCGCTGAGTTTCTCCAGCTTTTCTGTGTAATCCTCATAAACCCTTTCCAGCTTAACAAAACCCTTCCTATAGACATGACTTCAGAATTAAGGGACAGAAGTTTAGGGGTAATATGAGGGGGAACTTCTTTACGCAGAGAGTGGTGGCGGTGTGGAATGAGCTCCCAGTGGAAGTGGTGGAGGCAGGTTCATTGGTATCATTTAAAAATAAATTGGATAGGCATATGGATGAGAAGGGAATGGAGGGTTATGGTATGAGTGCAGGCAGGTGGGACTAATGGGGAAAAAAAAAAAAAAATTTGTTCGGCATGGACTTGTAGGGCCGAGATGGCCTGTTTCCGTGCTGTAATTGTTATATGGTTATATGGTTATAGCAGGAAGACCAAAACTGAACACAAACACTCCAAATGTGTAAGGAGGAACTGCAGATGCTGGTTAAACTGAAGACAGACAGAAAATGCTGGAGTAACTCAGCGGGTCAGACAGCATCTCTGGAGAGAAGGAATAGGTGACATTTCGGGTAGAGACCCTTCCTCAGACTGAGAGTCAGGGGAGAGGAAACTGAGAGATATAGAGATACAAAGAACAAATGAGTGAAAGGTATGCAAAAAGACATCAAATCCAGCAATGATGATCAAGGAAAGGTGGAGCCCACAATGGTCCATCGTTGACTGTGGAGAAAGTGATTACAAGTGAAACTAATGAGAGAAACAGTGGAACTCAGCAGGACGACAGTGAAATTAGTAGGATGACTAGGGAGGGGGAGGGACGGAGAGAGAGGGGATACAAAATAGACGTCTTCCTCAGTCTTGTCCAAAATTTTAAGGATTGCAGTGTAATTAGTTTTAGTTTAGTTTAGAGATAAATCACTGAAGCGGGCCCTTCGACCCACCGAATCTGTGCAGACAAGCGATCCCCGCACACTTACACTATCCAACACACACTAGGGACAATTTATATTTATACCAAGCCAATTAACCTACAAACCTGTACGTCTTTGGAGAGTGTGAGGAAACGGAAGATCTCGGAGAAAACCCACACAGGTCACGGGGAGAGCGTGCAAACTCTGTACAGACAGCACCTGTAATTGGGATAGAATCTGTGTCAAATACTGGCTAAAACTCTGGACAATATCCGATGCTCTTCTACAGTATAGTGTATGGGATCATTTACACCCAACTGACCCCTGTCATAGAGTCATAGTGATACAACATGGAAACAGGCCCTTCGGCACCACTTGCCCACACGTCCACCAACATGTCCCCGCTACACTAGTCCCACATGCCTGCCAGTTCATATCCCTCAAAACCTGTCCTATCCATGTACCTGTCTAAATGCTTCTTAAACGTTGGGATAGTCCCAGCCTCAACTACCTCCTCTGGCAGCTTGTTCCATACATCCTCCACCCTTTGTGTGAAAAAGTTACCCCACAGATTCCTATTAAATCTTTTTCCCTTCACCATGAACCTATGTCCTCTGGTCCTTGATTCCCCTAATCTGGGCACGAGACTCTGTCCATCTACCCGATCCATTCCTCGCATGATTATGTACACCTCTATAAGATCTCCCCTCATCCTCCTGCGCTCCAAGGAATAGAGACCCAGCCTACTCAACCCCTCCCTGTAGCTCACACCCTCCAGTCCTGGCAACATCCTCGTAAATCTTTTCTGAACCCTTCCAAGCTTGAAAATCTTTCCTATAACATGGTGCCCAGAACTGAACACATTATTCTAAATGCGGCCTCACCAACTCGTGTTGAATGTCTTTTCTGAACAAAGGCACCCATATGAATGCAGCATCCCCTCACAGCGCACTGTGGTGGCCCCAGATTATAGGCATATCTGGAGTGGCACTGAAACACCTCACCTTCACACCAGCCACCACTCATCACCTGCCTTTGCAATTTCCCTCCTTTGCACGTGCAATGTCTTAGTACTTTATGTGTAGGAAGGAACTGCAGGTGCTGGTTTAAACCAAAGATAGACGCAAAATGCTGGAGTAACTCAGGGGGACAGGCAGCATCTCTGCAGAGGAGGAATGTGTGACGTATCAGGTCGAGACCCTTCTTCAGATTAGTTTAACTTAATTTAGAGATACAGGGAGGAAACAGACCCTTCTGCCCACCGGGTCCATGCAGACCACAATCACTTGTAAACTAGTTCTATCCTACAGGTGAAGGACAATTTACAGGTAGACAAAAATGCTGGAGAAACTCAGCGGGTGAGGCAGCATCTATGGAGTGATGGAATAAGCGGTGTTTCAGGTCGAGACCCTTCTTTAGACTGATGTGGGATGGGGGGGCGGGGAAAAGAAAGGAAGAGGCGGAGACAGTGGGCTGTGAGAGAGCTGGGAAGGGGAGGGGAAGGAGGGAGAAACCAAGGACTACCTGAAATTGGAGAAGTCAATGTTCATACCGCTGGGATGTAAACTACCCAAGCAAAATATGAGGTGCTGCTCCTCCACTTTGCGGTGGGACTCACTTTGGCCATGGAGGAGGCCCAGGACAGAAAGATCGGATTTGCAATGGGAGGTGGAGTTGAAGTGCTGAGCCACCGGGAGATCAGGTTGGTTATTGCGAACCGAGCGGAGGTGATGGGCGAAGCGATCGCCAAGCCTACGCCACCGATGTAGAGCAGTTGACACCTGGAACAGCCGATGCAATAGATGAGGTTGGAGGAGGTGCAGGTGAACCTCTGCCTCACCTGCAACTACTGCTTGGGTCCTTGGATGTAGTCACGGGGGGAGGGAAAGCGACAAGTGTAGCATTTCCTGCGGTTGCAAGTGAAAGTGCAAGGAGAGGGGGTGGTTTGGGTGGGAAGGGACGAATTGACCAGGGAGTTACGGAGGGAACGGTCTCTATGGAAAGCAGAAAGGGGAGGAAATTGGAAGATGTGGCTACTGGTGGGATCCTGTTGGAGGTGGCGAAAATGTTGCAGGATTATATGTTGGACAATTCTGCCCACTGAGTCCGCCTCGTCCAGCAATCACCCATAGATGTTCTATCCCTCACACTGGGCACAATGGACAGAAGCCAATTAACTTGCAAACGTGTACGGCTTTGGAATGTGCGCGAAAACTGAAGAACCGGGAGGAAACCTACGTGGTCACGGGGAGTACGTACAAACTCCACACAGACAGCACCCGTAGCCAGGATTGAACCTGGGTCTCTGGCGCTGTAAGGCAGCAACTCTACCGCTGTGCCACCGTGCTGATGTACTAATGGGGTATCTTTTCTATTTCATTTACCTTTAAAATAATTCAGTCAAAAAATAATCTGGAATTTTTTGCATCAGCTCTTCTTGTCGTTGAATGTCAGTTTTGTGTCACTAGCTGACACACTGCATCACGTTATACATACGGCATCATATTAAGGGCACACGAATGTCATCAGACGCATTGCATAACAGGTGACCTTCAATACACTTGCTTCATTTGAAAGTTTTAAGGTCATAGAGTCAGAGAGGCATAGTCATATAGTGTAGAAACAGGCTTTTTGGCCACACTGGTGCTGTCTGTACAGATTTGCAGGTTAATTGGCTTGGTATTAATGCAAAACTGTCTCTCGTGTGTGTTGGGTAGTGGTAGGGTGAGGGGATCGCTGGTTGGTGCAGACTCGGTGGGCTGAAGGGCCTGTTTCTGCGCCGTATCTCTGAACTCAACTAAACTCAGAGGTAGGAATGATGCTGAGGCTGAATGCAGCAACTCCTTCTCTAAACATAAACACTTCCATGAAAGTAATCTGTTCCACAACTCCCCCGCCAGACCTTGTGTCCCCTGGAAAACATCTACAGGCATTCTGTGAGGTGAACTCCTGTTAGAGACACAATATATCAAGGCATCGATGTTTAAAAAAAGATGACATATTATTGAAGATATCGTCATGTTAATACTGAATTCCACATTATCTTGTCAGTTGACTGTCAGGTTGGCTTTATGTTGTCAGGAATTCTCGCTTCTAATGGAAGATGTGACTTGTCATGTTGAGAAAGTCTCCGGACGCTTGCATTTGAAAATCTGTTCTGTTAAATGCAGCTTGAAAGGTGGTGAAATCCTTGTCTCGTGATATTACCTTCATAACCATTTGAACGTATCTAATTCCCAGGCTACTCGCTTACCTTGGGAGAGTTCACAGGCGACTCAGTAAAAGGTAAGGATCATTTTCTTGTACTGTACGAGTTTAGTTTAGTTTCGGGAAACAGTGCGGAAACAGACCCATCGGCCCAACTAGTCCGCACCGACCAGCGTTCCCCGCACACTAACACTATCCTACACACATTAGGGACAATTTACACTTAAACCAAACCAATCACCCTACAAACCTGTATGGCTTTGGAGTTTGGAAGGAAATTGAAGATCTCAGAGAAAACCCACATGGTCAGGGGAGAACGTACAAACTCCGTACGGACAGTACCCATACCCAGGATCAATCCCAGGTCTCTGGCACTGAAATGCCCCTGTCACACTTAGGAAACCTGAACGTAAACCTCTGTAGACTTTGCACCCCACCCAAGGTTTCCGTGCGTTTCCCGGAGGTTGCAGGTGGTTGCAGGTAGTGGAAGCAGGTAGGGAGACTGACAAAAACCTCCGGGAACCTCAAGTAACCGCACGGAAACCTTAGGTGGGCAAAGTCTCCAGAGGTTTCCGTTCAGGTTTCCTAAGTGGGACAGGAGCATAAGGCAGCAACTCTACTGCTGCGCCACCATTCCACCCTAGGTAATGTCACTTCATCACATGAGCTCTCATTGATCCTGAGAGACTCCAGAACAAGTTATTCTGCAATGTCTGGGGATATGTGTTGTTTTGTCTAACTGTGCAGTAGAATTAAATTATTTTTGATTAGAATCCAGTTACATCTGATTTTAACATGGTCCAAATAAATCCTATGAGATGCCTTAATATCATTTTCATTTAATGCATCTTGTTCTCACTCCACAATGTACAAGATTCAGGTCTATTTGCTAAAATACCAACATTTGGAGGGGCAAACAGTGGTCTCAGTTAATGGTTTAAGACAGGGAAACATCTAACCCAAAAATATCAAACAGCTTCATAAGTTCATGTTCATAAGTTATTGGAACAGAATTAGGCCATTTGGCCAATCACGTCTATTCCGCCATTCAATCATGCCTGATTTATCATTCCCTCTCAACCCCATTCTCCTGCGTTCTCCCCATAACGTATTCCACAGATTCACCAGCCTCTGACTAAAGAAATTCCTTCTCATCTCCTTTCTAAAGGTACTTTTTTTTATTCTGAGGCTATATCTGGTCCAAGACTCCCCCACTGGTGAAAACATCCTCTCCACATCCACTCTATCCAGGCCCTATCCAGACTTATCGGCACATGGCACCTAACCTAGTGTTGGAACCCTAATTCCCACATGATATGTTTTGGATATGCAGGATAGATACACTAGTGGAATGATCAACAGTCATGTCTAAAGCAATCTAGAAGTCCAGCCCATTATATACTTGGCCTAAGAGCAGCACCATGACACAGTGATAGAGCTGCTGCCTCACAGCTCCAGAGACCCAGTTTTGATCCTGACCTCAGGTGCTGTCTGTGTGGAGTTTACACGTTCTCCCTGAGACCGCATGGGTTTTCCCGGGGTGCTTCGGTTTCTTCTCCCACATCGCAAAGATGGACGGGTTGTAGGCTAATTCCCCCTAGTGTTTACTGGGATAATTCATGGGAAGGGTTGGCAAGGATTCAGTGGGCCGAAGGGCCTGTTTCCATGCTCTTTCTCTAAGCTAAACGAAGCAGAGCCCATGGGAATGACTTGAAGCTGGTAAATCCTGAAGGAAATGTACTTAGTTTGTACAGCAGTCTGTTGTTTCCAATTGAAAACTGGAGAAACAATTATGTTCTCAGGTACAAGGAGGCAAGTAGGATTGCTTCAGCCAGTGAGGTTACTTCCAGTGATGCCTCGAGCCTGGAGCAGTGGGAGTATTTTCTATAATCTCCCCACATCCTCACTCTACCCTTCTCCAGCATTTTTCTTGGAAAGACCGTCACACATCTGTGTCCCCACCATCATCTCACCATGGGATGAAACTTAAAATCCTGATCAGCCATATCCCTCCCCCACCCTTAATGCGATCATAGTTTGTGATTGATTTGGGGAGTAAGACTAAGGCTGATAACTTGGTTGTGGGTTAGGAGACACGACTGATGGGAGGAGTAGGTCAGTTTAGTTTAGAAATACACCGTGCAAACAGGCCCTTCGGCCCATCGAATCCACGCCAACCCCACACACTAGCACTATTCTACACTTGGGCCAATTTACATTTTTACCAAGCCAATCAATTAACAAGCCTGGATGTCTTTGGAGGGTGGGAGGAAACCAAAGATCTTGGATAAAACCCACGCAGGTCACGGGGAGAACGTACAAACTCCACGCAGTCAGACCCATAGTCAGGATCGAACCCGGGTCTCTGGCGCAGTAAGGCAGCAACTACCGCTGCGACACCATTTTTGGGTATTTGGAGGGCTCTCAGTAAGGGCTGGGATGGGGGATGTTTTTAACGTAATGGGGACGTGCCAGCAGAGGGTTCCTGTTGTCAGGCTCCATAGCCTGGGCTTGGCCAGGGAGATCTCATGTAAGCAATGAAAGGCTGTTTCAGGAGGTACGACTGGCTCAGTGTATGCCTGAACACCTCTGCTATGATTCTCATTCATGAATAGAGTGGTGGTCAGGTAGGCACTCGATCCATTGCACATAAAAATACACAAAGTGCTGGAGTAACTCAGTGGGCCAGGCAGCATCCCTGGCGAACATGGATAGGTTCTAGCCAAGACCCAAGTCTCAGACTGGTTCTGATACCCTGCTGTGACTTTTTACATGGACTCATTGAGATTAATTTTAAAATTAATCCAATGTTCCCACTCTTTAAATCTGCTTGTTCACTGTCTCTTAGCTAATAACATTTTCTAGCTTGGATCTCAAATGCGAGAACAAAATAAGTGGACGAACAACTTTTCAATGTGAATTTGGTGTCTATGTACTAAGGGTCCCGACCCAAAAGGTCACCTATCCATGGTCTCCAGAGATGCTGCCTGACCCGCTGAGTTACTCCAGCACTTGGTGTCTTTAATGTAAACCAGCATCTGCAGTTCCTTGTGTCTAGTTATTGATTTTCCATTCATCAAACAAAACTTTTATCTACCTGTTCATTCTACAGAATATCTCGTTGGAGCCCCCAGGGCGAAAAGCACATTGGGTTCTGTATGTATCATTTATTACTTAAATGCTTTTTAGTTTTTAGTTTAGTCTTTTAAGGTTGAGTGTGGAAACAGGCCCTGTGGCCCAGCAAGGCTGCGCTGACCAGCGATCACCCTGCACACTAGCACTATCAGACACGCTATGGGCCAATTTTACAAATTACAGAAGCCAAACACCCTACAACCCTGTGCATCTTTGGAGTGTGGGAGGAAACCGGAGCATCCCTAGAAAACCCTTGTAGGGAGAATGTACAAGCTCCGTACAGACAGCACCCATAGTCAGGATCGAACCCAGTTCTCTGGTGCGGTGAGGCAGCAACTCTACTGCTGTGTTCAAGAAGGAACTGCAGATGCTGGAAGATCGAAGGTACACAAACTTGCTGGAGAAACTCAGCGGGTACAGCAGCATCTATGGAACGAAGGAAATAGGTGACGTTTCGGGCCGAAACTCTACTGCTGTGCCCGGATTAAATGTTAATCCAACTGACATTTCTATCAGTAGTATCAACCACATAACACCTAGGCGATAAGCACGGCAACAGGCCCTTCGGCACGCTACATCGACAACGACCATCGATCACCTGGTCACAGATTAATTAGTTCTACACGCTCACTACACATTTGGGGCAATTTACAGAGGCCGATTAATTTTCATACTTGCATGTCTTTGGGATGTGGGAGGAAACCTGCGTGGTCACAGGGAGAACGTGTGAACTCCACGCAGACAGCTCCCTAACAGCTGATTGCTGGTCGGCGTGAACTCAAGGGCTGAAGGGTCTGTTTCTACGTTGTATCTCTAAACTAAACTAAGTTAAATATCTGAAGCCAAGTAGGCTGGTGCCCTGAACAGGTCTATTGTTTAAGATGACCGATTTGTGCAGGATATTTATGAGGTTTAAGCTAGCACCCAGTGCCCAGAGATAGCACAGTATGCTGGGCTTCTGCCATGGTCTTCGAGATCAGGATTAAACCCGGGTTTCTGGTGCTGTGAGGCAGCAGCACTACCAGCTGCACCACTATGCCACACTAATGGACATTATCTTTGCCAGTGAAGGGGTTAGCTCAATTTGGATTCTATAAGTTAAGTGACCTCCTTTGATAAACCGTTTGAGGAACTGGACCCTTTTACAGGCAGACATTGAATTGCTTGCATTCCCAAGGTATGCAAATAGTCACCACATAAAGGGCACTCACAAAGTTACAAATTTCCCCCCACCCTCCGTGCCAGTTACCCCTTTGTTCTTCCTCCCCCCTCCACCACACCAGGTCCCCATTGTCCATTGGTTGTCCCTCATGGTGGTGCCTCCACGCCGGGCCTGCCTTTGTTCTTCCCCTCAGCAGCAGCGTCCTCACTTCCACGTGTCCGTCCTCTTCCCTTGGTCAGCGCCATCTTCGACGGCCGCACCGACCTCTCCACTAACAATGCCGGGACCTCTCTGGACACCTCCATGGCACCGACCCAGGCCCCAGCTGTGGGCTTTTATGCCCGCGGGCTTCGTTGACCGGCGAGGCTACACCTCCGACCCGCGAGACCCGGGCACCTCAGGAAGGCATACATCCCCATCTAGGCTACATCGAGCACTAGGATCCAGGACTCAGGCTAACCCCAGCTGGGAACTGTGTATTTAGAGCTGGTTTGGCATGCATTTACCATGGTTGTTCTCTTGGTTTGACAGGTAAATATCTTGTGGTCTACGAACATGACAACTATACTAACCATAATTGGTGAGCAGGTAAGAAATGAGAATTAGCTCTTAAACAATGAGGCTTACTGTTTCCACTTTGGATAAATGACAACACGGGTAAAAAAGCCACTGCAATTAACAACTATTTGATCATTTGACTCGAGAGGGGTGGGGGGGGGGGAGACTGGAAGTTGTATCCTGCTGTAATACAACACCGCATAACTACTTCTATGAGCTGCCTGGCGCATTGGGACTTGCTGAGTCATGAGATGCACTGTTCTGGTTTTAGAGATACAGCGCGGAAACAGGCCCTTCGGCCCACCGCGTCCGTGCCGGCCAATGATCCCCGCACATTAACACTGTCCTACACACACTAAGAACAATTTACATTTATACAGAGCCAATTAACCTGCAAACGTGTATGTCTTTGAAGTGTGGGAGGAAACCGGAGATCCCGCAGAAAAGCCACGCAGTCAAAGGGAGAACGTACAAACTCCGTACAGACATCACTGTAATTAGGATCAAACCCGGGTCTCTGGCACTGTAAGGCAGCAACTCTACCACTGCGCCACCATATAAATGCAGATTCTGTTGAAGCCAAATTTTAAGCGGGTTTTAACACGCCTGGTGTTAATAAGTACATTTCTAGCCTCATTCTTCTGTTACATACTTTCCTTTGCCCTGAACTGTAACACCCACTTTAATATATGAACGAAGATTTATTCCTATCCTTGATTTAGTAATAGCCACCTATATTAGCTGCAGAGTAGAAGGCGATTTTAATATTAATTTGCAGCAAACAAATAAGACTGAAAATAAACACAAGCACAAATAAACACAAATAAATCCAATGCTGGAGTAACAGTGGGTCAGGCAGCATCTCTGGAGAAAAGGAATGGATGACCCTGAAGAAGGGTCTCGACCTGAGATGTCACCCATTCCTTTTCTCCAGAGAAGCTGCCTGGGCCGCTGAGTTACTTCAGCATTTTGTGTCTACCATCGTTGTAAACCAGCATCTGCTACTCCTTCCTACACAAATCAGACTGTTGTGATCAGCTGTGAGACACCCTCTGGTGGTGAGTGCAAGTACAGCAAAGATACAGTATAGAAACCAAAGATCCCACATCTCATGGTACACAACGTAGGAGGTGGCCGTTCGGCCCATCTAGTCTGTCAGCTCTCAGAGCATTCCATTCAATGTTATTCTCCCATTTATGTCACTGTTACCCTCTAAAAACAATTTACAACACCTTATTATTCCACTGGCATTCCTTTTAATGTGGGAGGAGCCAGAACATGAGCAGAAAATGGGAATGGGAATAATGGCAAAAAATGGCCACAGATCCCTGTTTGAGTTTCATTTAGTCTGAGTCCGATAACAGAAATTCCCAAACAACCTTCAGCAATGCAACACCTTTCCCATCATTTTACTTCATTCAAAGCCACTTCTGGTATTCACACCTGATTATTGCAAAAATGTTGAACGTTGAATGGTTTCTGGTGCATATAAAAGACATCGAGTGTGCATGCACAGTACGCATACAAGTATGCCACTAATATTCAATCACCATGCATTTAATAAATGATTCATTCTTTCATACACCATAGAAACCATGCTGCCTGGTTGCATCATCGGTTGCTTTTGGAACAGCTCTGCCCACGACCGCAATTAAATAGCAGAGTTACGGATGTAGCCCAGTCCATCCCATAGACGAGACTTCCCACCGTTTACTCCAACTACACTTAATAATGCCTTGGAAAAGCAGCCGACATAATCAAAGACTTGTCCCTCCCTGGTCAATCTATCTTCTCCCTGCTCCTGTCTGACAGAATGTGCAGAAGCTTTAAAGTGCGCACCACCAGACTCAGGAAGTGCTTCTTCCCCTCTGTTATCAGGCTTCTGAACGCTCCTTCAATAACCTAGGGTTCTGTCCGATTCACCTCTACCCCATTGCAGACATTGTAACTGGTGTGCTACAATGCTGAGAACTATATTCTGCACTCCATCTTCCCCTGTGCTCTACCTACTGTACTTGAGTTTGTCTTGATTGTATTTATGGATCATATTTCCCAATCTGATAGGATAGCAATGTAAATCTTTTCACTGTGCATTGGTACAATAGTAAACCTAAACATTTAAGTAAGTAAGTAAGTAAGTAAGTAAGTAAGTAAGTAAGTAAGTAAGTAAGTAAGTAAGTAAGTAAGTAAGTAAGTAAGTTTATTGGCCAAGTATTCACAAACAAGGAATTTGCCTTGGTGCTCCGCCCACAAGTAACACCATGATATACAGTGACAGTTACAAATGACTCAGAAAAAACTAAACATTAATAATTATCAAACTTTTATGATAAAACACCATTGATCAAACATGTGAACCAACAAAATACCAGATTAAAGGGAGGCTACAGATTTTGGCTGTTGAGTAGCGCAACTACTCGTGGATAAAAACTGTTTTTATGTCTGTTATATATATATAAAGGAAATAGAACTGCATGCTTCCTATTATGCTAGTGGAAACAATGAGAAGACATGTTGGCCAATGTAGGAAATCTAATTCCATCATTGTCACCTCTATGGTTTTGCTTTACAGGTGGCAGCGTACTTTGGCTATGCAGTGGCTGTCATGGATCTAAACAGTGATGGGTAAGGAACTATTCTGCATTACTCCAGCAAAGGAGAAGCTGTATGCCTCTGACTATAATAGTTTACAATTGGTTGCTGGATCCCTGGATATGTCTTATGGACTGAACAGAGATGCAGAGATATAGCGTGATGAAAAGGCCCTTCAGCCTACTGAGCCCGTGCTGACCAGCAATTCCCGCATATTAACACTATCATATACACACTAGTGACAATTGACATTTATACAAAGCCAATTAGCACGGCACGGTGACGCAGCGGTAGAGTTGCTGCCTTACAGCGTTTTCAGCGCCGGAGAGGCGGGTTCGATCCTGTCTCCCACACACTCCAAAGACTAGCTGGGCAGAAGGGCCTGCGCAATAACTCTAACCTAAACTAAACAAAAAAATTAACCTACAAACCTGCAGTACGGGGGAAAACCGAAGATCTCGGAGGAAACTCACACGGTCACGGGGAGAACGTACAAACACCGTGCAGACAGCACCCATAGTCAGGATCGAATCTGGGTCTCTGGCGCTGAAAGAGCTGTAAGGCAGCAACATTACCGCTGCACCACCGTGCCGCCCCAGGCAGATACAGTTGCTCACCAAGTTCGTTCCAACAACTCGCATTTTCCTCCGTAGGTCCCTCAGTTCTTCCTGAAACTCCCTCAGCTCATCTTCCCTCTGCTTCTCTGCCTCTTGGTTTACCAAGTATAAGCTCCGTAACTCCATCTTAATGGAGGCATGGGGTTATACAACATGGAGGCTGACCCTTTGACCCAACTCGTCCGTGCCAACTATGTTGTACATCTGAGTTAGTCCTCATTTCCTCTCACCCATTCAATTCTACCTTCACTGGCAGAGTAATATTCCAAGTGTCATATAGCATGGAAACAGGCCCTTCGGCCCAACTTACCTTATGCCGGCCTAAATGCTCCATCTGCACTAGTCCCACCTGCCCATGTTAGGCCAACATCCCTCTAAACCTTGCCTGCGCCTGGTCCATATCCCTCCAAACATGTCCCATCCATGTTGAACTGTTTCTTAAACAATGGGATAGTCCCAGCCTCAACTACTTTCTCTGGCAGCTTGTTCCATACACCCACCACCATTTGTACGAAAAAGTTACCCTTCGGATTCCTTTTAAATCTTTTCTCCTTCACCTTGACCATATGTCCTCTGGTCCTCGATTCCCCATCAAGGAGGCCATTTGCAGCACTATTGAAGAAGAATCCTAGACTAAAGGATTAAATTGGCCTTCATCAGTCAGGGTACTAAGTATAGAAGTTAGGTTCTTAGTTTTATTTAGTTTAGTTCAGAGATCCATCGCGGAAACTGGCCCTTCGGCCCACCAAGTCCGTACCGATGCAGATGCTGGATTATACCAAAGATAGACACAAAGTGATGGAGTAACTTCAAGTCGCAGCTTGTCATTTAGAGTAGAATTTGTTATCCCTTTTCTCACCATGTAAAGACTTGGCAGCACTGAGCTTGGTATCCTCGAATAACTTTGTTCTCACGAGCGTACCTCACAGTGTATAATTCTGATTCATGCTTTCAGCCAAATTTATTTTTAGCATTCGATTGGACTTGTGAAATGAAAGTGTTGGCAATATTTGAATAAGTAATAATTTCTACATTATATTAGGGATGAAAAGACCATGTATGCTGCAAATTATATCAGAATATGCATTGAAATTAAATTGCAGTAACCGTACTCCTATAGCACCTCAAGTGCACGGTGAACATACTTTAGTGGTCTAGTTTAGTTTAGTTTAGAGATACAGCGGAAACAGACCCTTCGGCCCACTGAGTCCGCATCGACCAGCAATCCCCGCACTTTAACACTATCCTACACACTCTAGGGACAATTTACACATATACCAAGCCAATTAACCTACATACCTGTACGTCTTTGGCGTGTGGGAGGAAACCGAATATCTCGGAGAAAACCCACGCAGTCACGGGGAGAACGTACAAACTCCGTACAAACAGCCCCCATAGCTGGGATCGAACCCGGGTCTCCGGCGCTGCGAGCACTATAAGGCAGCAACTCTACCGCTGCGCCACTGAGGCCCCATGCCATTATGTTCAGGATTCGGGGTACAGTCTAACTTGTGTTCAGGATACTGCAGTGTATCCTGAACACAAGTTAGGCTGTACCCCAAATAAACTGTAAAATTATACCCCTAACATATTGTGGAACTGCAAAAATTATATGGCAACATGCATTAGTATTATTCCCCAATATTGCCACTACACTTCCATCAGGCAGAAAGTATAGAGATGTGAAAATGCACACCTCCAGATTCAAGGACAGTTTCTTCCCAGCTGTTATCAGGTGATGGAACCATCCTATCACAACTAAACAGTCCTGAGCTACTATCTACCTCATTGGAGACCCTCAGACTATTTTTGATCGCACTTTACTAGACCTTATCTTGCACTATATGTTATTCACGTAATTCCCATTATCATGCATCCGTGCACTGTGGATGGCTCAAGTGTAATCACATATTGGCTTTCCTCTGACTGGTTAGCAGGCAACAAAAGCTTTTCACTGTACCTCGGTACAGGTGACAATAAACTAAACTTATCTAAACAACATAGCCAGAGAAGAAACATAGAAAATAGGTGCAGGAGGAGACCATTCGGCCCTTCGAGCCAGCACCGCCATTCATTGTGATTATGGATGTGTACCCAAATACATCACGGAATAGAATAGACTGGATCTGTTCCAAACACACCACATCACTGCACCACAAAAGAAGGGCTTGTACTTATTGTTGTGGGAATTTATTCTTATTTGTGTACCTTAACATATAAAATCATGAGAGGAATAGATTGGGCAAATGCACAGTGTCTCTAGCCGAGACTTGGAGAATTGAGGACCAGAGGACATAGGTTTAAGGTGAAGGGGAAAAGATTTAATAGGAATCTGAGGGGTAGCTTTTTGACACAAAGGGTGGTGGGTGTATGTAACGAGCTACTAGAGAGGGTAGTTAATGCAGGGACTAATGCAACATTTAAGAAACAGATAGACAGGTACTTGGAGGGCTATGGGCTCAACGCAGGCAGATGGGACTAGTGTTGGCCAGTGTGGGTAAGTTGGGCCACAGTGCCTGTTTCCACGCTGTATGACTATGACTCGTTGACTATGTAAGTCATTATGAAAAGGTCGTGGATTATGCTTAACGTGAGATATTCTTTATATCAAAGGGAGGAATAAAATTGAAGGAAAAAATCCAGGATAATGCTGCTCAATATCTCCCACTAGGGAACAGTTAATGCCATATTGATTTTAGAAATCCATGGTACTGGTGATACCGGTTTAGATGATCCTGGTACTGGCACATAGCCTTTCAGTTTAATTTAGTTTTATATTCTGACCGGCTATTTATGGGCTTTCTCTCTGTCTGTTGCACAGGAGAGATGATATTTTAGTTGGAGCTCCGCTGTTTATGAGCCAAGGACAGGATGACAAACTGCACGAGGTGGGACGGCTGTACCTTTACTTACAGGAGCAACCTGGAGTCTTCAAAGAACCGCATCAGACCTTCACCGGGACAGACAAGTTTGGCAGATTTGGCAGTGCCATAGCCAGCCTCGACGATATCGATTACGATGGATACAAGGGTACGAAGTGCACAGAGGATAGACGCAAAAAAGCTGCAGTAACTCAGAGGGTCAGACTGGAGAAAATCTCTGAATAAGGGTCGGGACCCGAAACGTCACCTATTCCTTCTCTCCAGAGATGGTGCCTGACCCGTTGAGTTACTCCAGCTTTTGTGTCTTTCATTTAAATCAGCATCTGCAGTTTCTTCCTCCACAAGTGCACAGGACTGTGGTGGGAAAAACGTGCACATCTCACACTCACAGAGATGAAAGTATAAAATGTATGGTCCTTGGGCACGTGGTAAAATAAATCATCACTTTATACACATGCAAAAGGGTTGCCCCCAATGCATTTTAAAATCGTTTCTGTCTCCATTTAAGAGCTACAATTTATAGCCTCGACCACAGTCACTTATTGGATTATTCCACCATTCAACTCAAATTAAACTGTACGCAATCTACAAAGGTCCCAGGTCAAATGGTTTATATTCAACCAGCTGTGCAAAGTGCACATTACATACAACCCTAACCAATTGGAAATTATTGGAGCGAAAGTTGGGTGGCACAGTGGCGCAGCGGTAGAGTTGCTGCCTCACAGCGCCGGAGACTCGGGTTCGATCCTGACCACGGGTGCTGTCCATTCTCCCCGTGACCTGCGTGGGTTTTCTCCGAGATCTTCGGTTTCCCACCCCACTCCAAAGACGTGCAGGTTTGTAGGTTAATTGGCTTGGTGTAAATGAAAAAAACATTGTCCCTGGTGTAGGATAGTGTTAGTGTACAGGGATCACTGCTCAGTGCAGGCACAGTGGGCCGAAGGGTCCGTTTCATCAATGTACCTCTGAACTAAACTAAGAAGGCACTGTTGGAATATCATTCTGCCTCTAGATTTATCACACTGATACACATCGACTTTAGTTTATTGGAGATTAATTGACTTTAAACACAATCGCTTGTACCTTATGTCATTTCATCGTGGGATTCACTCTTGTACCTGTGTTTGGACATGATTGTAATGAGGCCTGGATGTTGTTTCCAAAGCCTCTAGTTCCTGACAGGACTGAGGAAAAAGGGAATGTCTCCTATGAGGAGACATGATTTTAAGGAAGGGTAAAATAGATTCTTGATTAATACAGGTGTCAGAGATTATGGGGAGAACCATAGAAACATAGACACATGGAAATTAGGTGCAGGAGTAGGCCATTCGGCCCTTCGAGCCTGCACCGTCATTCAATATGATCATGGCTGATCATCCAACTCAGTATCCTGTACCTGCCTTCTCTCCATACCCCCTGATCCCTTTAGCCACAAGGGCCACATCTAACTCCCTCTTAAATATAGCCAATGAACTGGCCTCAACTACCTTCTGTGGCAGAGAATTCCAGAGATTCACCACTCTCTGTGTGTGAAAAATGTTTTTTCATCTCATCTCAGTCCTAAAAGATTTCCCCCTTATCCTTAAACTGTGACCCCTTGTTCTGGACTTCCCCAACATCGGGAACAAGGCAAGAGAATGGGGTTAGGAGGGAGAGAAAGATCAGCCATGATTGACTTGCAGAGTAGACTTGATGGGCCGAATGACCTAATTCTACTGCTATAACTTCTAACCTTATGACTCTTACAAACTTCTACTAATGCACCACAGAAAGCATACTGTCAGGATGCATCACTACCTGGTTTGGGAACAGCTCTGCCCAAAGAGTTATTGATGTAGCCCAGTCCATCACCCAGCCAGAATCCCCGTCATTGTCTACATCTACACTTCACAATGCCTCACAAAAGTAGCCAACGTAATCTAAGTCTTGTCCTACCCCAATCATTCCTTCTTCTCCATGCTCCTATCGAGCATAAAATACAGAAGCTTGAAAGCGTACACTGCCATTCTTAAGAACAGCTCTTCACATCAGTCTTCTGAATGGTCCTTCCATAAGTAAGGCTTCTGTCCAATTCACCTCTACCCCGTTGTGGACTTTGAACTTTGTGTATGGAACGGATGCACTTCAATTCTGATAACTTTATTCTGTACTCCGTATCTTCCCTATAGTAGTTGAGTTTTAATTGAATTTATGCAGCAAATTAACAGATCTGATTGGGTAGCATGCAAAACAAAACTGTTCGCTGTACCTCAGTACATGTGACAATAATGAACCTAGACCAACAATTTAAAGTGAGTGTCAGGTATTTTGCTTGTTTACATTGCGTCCAGGTGACTATTCCCAGTAATATTAATTGTGTAGAGATGGTATCGATCAGAGGTTCATAAGTTCATAAGTCATAGGAGCAGAATTAGGCCATTCGGCCCATCAAATCTACTCTGCCATTCGATCATGGCTGATCTATCTTTCCCTCTCCACCCCTTTCTCCTGCTTTCGCCCCATAACCTTTGAGACCATTACTAATCGAGAGCCTGTCAATCAAAGAAATTCCTCCTCATCTCCTTTCCAAAGGTCCATCATTTGGCGAATGTCCGATATTGAATGACACAGGATCGGGCTGGGGTAGTGAGGACAACATATGAGAGGACACAGGGTATGAAATAAACTAACAGCAACTTTTATTCTACTTACAAGTCTTTATTCTTGGAGTCATATTCTCTACGTAGAGGCTCTTTAGGTAAGCTTATGGCCCTCTTAATCCAAGCCTTAGAATACATCTCAACTAACCCTATGACTGAGCCCAAATTTTAGAAATGATCGTAATCTTAGTGCCAAATAAATGTCAAAAATCCAAAAACAATGGGTCTGTAAGTGAAATCCAGAGATTACATCTTCTTATCGTGTCCACGTCACAAGATTAGATATTGTTCAGCCAGAGCTGAACACACTTCTCAGCATCTTCATTGCAGGCAGCAAGATCGGTAGCTGTGCATTGGATTTCCAGTGAGGGCATTTCAGCAGGTGTTGCATTGTTTGTGGTTCAATATCACATTCGGATGTCACATAGTTGGAGTTATATCCCCGCTTGTTTGGAGACGCCTTGGCTCTGCCGACACCAGTTCTCAATCGATTGAGGCATTTCCATCTGGCCCAACTTGCGTCTGCACCAGGAGGGAGTTGCTCACTTGCCGTTTGTGCCGTGGTAGTTGAGGGAGTTAGAGTGGATATTCTATCATCCGAGAAGGAGACTTGTGCTTCACTTGTTTCCACGACTTTAGGCGGCTGGGAAAAGGTGTCTGGCCCAACATTGGATGTGGTTCGTCTGTTATCTGCCGCTGGTGATCCTTCAAGCTGGCTCCTTCTCTTCTGATGTCTGGCGGAGCTCAGCCTGCCAGGAGGTAGAGGCTATCAGTACTTGTTGGCAGAGATTACTGCGCAATATTGCGGGTTTTAGGTGAAAAGGAAACAAATTGGATTTAGTACATATGATTAAAGGGCTGTCCCACTTGGGCGACCTAATTGGCGAGTTTAGAAGAGTTTGGAAAAAATGACATGTCGAACACCTCCTTCAACTATGTAGAAGATCTCCTTCGACCTCGACTATGTTGAAGACCAGCTTCGACTAGCTACGACTAACTTCGGGAAAATTGGACACCGAATATTGGAGAGTGAAGACGACCTCATTTGACCTCCCTTTCGACTATGATGAAGACTATCTACGACTACTTTCGACCACCCTCGATTACCTACGACTAACATGCCGACCTATTACGACTAAACCTACGAGTAAAAAAAGTATCAATTTTTTTCCATGGCGACCTTTTTTTACTCATGGGCATTTTTTAACATATTGAAAAAACGCCGCGACCTAGCTGAGGCCTCGAGTACGCGGAGACCACTCTCGAGCATGAAGGAGAATTACGAAGACCTCCTACGACCTCGTGTCGACCATGCTGTGAGTATGAGTCGAGGGCAAACTCGGGGATTAGGTCGCCCAAGTGGGACAGGCCCTTTAGAAATGTAATATTTTCTTCTTCTTAGAGCTATTTGTGATCTTCTTTATTTAAAATATATCCACTGACGTTATTTGTTACAGTACCAGAGTTGGGTAGAGTCATAGTAATCAAGCCGTACAGCAGGGAAACAGGCCCTTCAGCCCAACTTGACCATGCCGACCAAGATGCCCCCAAGATGCCCCATCTACACTAGTCCCACCAGCTTGCGTTTGGCCCATATCCCACTAAAGCTATCTTATACATGCACCTGTCTAAATGTTTCTTGAACATGGTGATGGTGCAGTTGTAATAAAATATCGGTGTCCTTGCAGATGTAGCAGTTGGAGCCCCAATGGCCGGTGAAGATGGCAATGGCAGGGTGTTTATTTACCTGGGACGTGCGACTGGACTCCACCAAACACCATTCCAACAACTGAAGGGTACATGGGGCCCTGACATGATGGCGGCAGGATTTGGCTTTTCATTGAAAGGAGGCCTGGATATCGATTCAAATAATTTCACAGGTAAAGTCTTAAGTCTCCATATCTTCTGCGTGTGCTTATTATTATTGCCTGGGGTGCAGATGATTTAAAATAATAGGAAGCCATCATTATTTCTGTATAAAAAAACAATTGTTACACTGAGGAAGTTGCATGTAGGCATGGTGTGTGCGTTTCAGTTTGCAAATTTCGATGGCTAACCATGCTAGATCATAATAATGTACTGTAGCGACACCTGGTGGTGGCTTTGGTTAGTCAAATACTTGGATAGGCTGCACCGATCACGTGGGTGTGGGGGGCCAGTTTCGTGCGCGTTTTACCGAGTTGTATCAGTCCAGCGCCACACTTGTGGAAGTAGCATCGTGATTTTGGCTGTCTTACCGTTGCAAAATAAAATCACTCACTCACCAAACTGGTGACCCCAACGCGTCCACTCGTATATTGAATGCAAGCCGCCGCCGTTCCCGACGCTCAGCAGAATGCCGTTAGCCTCAAGCTGCCCGTGTTCTTTGTCGAACAGCCACAGGTTTGGTTCACCCACGTGGAAGGGCAATTTCATCTCCGCAACATCATGATCGACGACACCAAATACTTTCATATCGTCGGCACGCTCACACAAGAGACGGCTTCGTGGCTGCTGCCGTTCCTCCAGGACCCGCCGGCCCTCGCGAAATACAAAGGCCTCAAAGCCCTCCTACTTTATACGTTCGCACAGAGATCGTGCCGCCTGCCTCTTACACATGGACGGGTTGGGCAACCGCAAGCCATCCACGCTGATGGCTGAGATGCTCGTCCTGATGGATGGCCACCGCCCATGACTGCTCTTCGAACAGCCATTCCTAGAGCAGATGCCTGACGATATCCTCCTCGTGCTCGCCGGCGCCGATTTCACTGACCCCATGCAGCTCGCCGAGAGGGCCAACGAACTCTGGCTCGCTAAGCAGCAATATGACGGCTCCATCAACCAGGTCTCCGGGCCAGCGCGCCAGTCACCTCGGCGGGACCACGGTGACGCCCCACCCACTGCTTCCATCGCAGAGCCAAAGCCACGAGCTGACGGCTGGAGTAAGCACAAATGGTGCTTCTACAATCTTCGCTGGGTTGCTGAGGCTCGACGCTGCCGTCAACCCTGCTCGTTCCAGGGAAACGCCACAGCCGATCGTCTGTAGAGGCGGTCAAGATCGGCCCGAACACCCGCCTCTATGTCCCTGACCGCCAGTCCGGCAGGCATTTTCTTGTTGACTCCGGGGCTATTGTGAGTACCCTCCCGCCAACTGGACGTGACACCCGGCCGTTAATCGCAGTACCATTCGGATCTAGGGCACGTGGACCCTCTCACTGTCTGTCGACTCCCACCCATATGAGTGCACTTTCATCGTGGCCGACGTCGCACAGCCGCTCCTGGCTGCCGACTTCCCACGGGCGTTCTCCCGCCTGGTCGATGCGCAGGGTGGGCGCATGATTCCGGCGTCGGCCCTCGGCCCCTCGGCCCCCTCCTCCACTCAGCCCACAGCTCAGTGCTGTCGCCGAGGTTGACGGCCCCTATGCCTCCCTACTCACTGATTTCCCCGAGCTCCTCACTCCCCGTTTAAGCGCGGCGGCCCCCAAGCACGTGGTCGTCCATCACATCCCCACCGTGGGCCCTCCGGTACATGCCCGGGCGAGCCGTCTTCCACCGGACAAGCTGAGCATCGCCCGGGAGGTGTTCCAGCTCATGGAGGACCGCTCTGCCACTGCTCCACCCCTCTAACAGCTCATTCCATGTCCCCACCACCCTCTCAGTGAAAAAGGTGCCCGTCAGGTTCCTATTAAATCTTTCCCCTCTCACCTTCAACCTCCAGTATGTCCTCTGATTCTTGATTCCCCTATTCTGAGTAAAAGACTGTGCATTCACCTTACCCGTCTTATGCGCCTCTATAAGATATCCCCCCCTCCCAGATGCCAGCACTCCACGGAATAAAATCCTAACCTGACCAAACTCGCCCTTGATTCCTGAAAACATCCTTGTTAAACAGCCAGAATTGATCTAATTCTCTGGGACACTGCCTTATAGCATGAGCAGATAGCGCCCTCTAATGGAGAGCACAGTGTTTACAAGGAAACATAACTGTCCACCTTGGCCAACGTGATCTCCCGGTTGCAAAATACTTTAATTCCCCTTCCCATTAACACACTGACCTTCCTGTCCTGGGCCTCCTCCAGTCAGATTGAGGCCAAATGCAAATTGCGGGGAACAGCACCTCATATTTTGCTTGGACAGCTTACAATCCAGTGGTATGATATTGATTTATCTAACTTCAAGAGACCTTTGCATCCCCTCTCTCTCTGTCCCTCTCCCACCCTAGTTGTTGTACTAGTTTCACTGTCGTTCTGTTGCGTTTCGCTGCCTGTATAACTCGTTATCATCTACTCTAAAGCCAACAATGGACCGTTGTGTGCTCCACCATCCCATGATTATTGTTGCCTTTTGCATATCGTTCATTCATTTTTCATATGTACCATCTATATCTCTCGTTTCTCTTTCCCCGACTCTCAGTCTGAAGAAGGGTCTCGACCCGAAACCTCACCTATTCCTTTTCTCCAGAGATGCTGCCTGTCCCGCCGAGTTACTCCAGCGTTTTGGATCTATCTTCGGTTTAAACCAGCATCTGCAGTTCCTTCCTACACATCAGCAAATGATTGATTGGTTTTACACCTTGGTAGAATATAGCTGTCTTTAGCAACAGGCCCACCTTGTGTGGGGCATGAGAATTGTGTAATGAGCTGGGCAGGAAACAAATACGAAACTGTATGGGGCAAAGACGTTATCAGAATTAAGCTTCTGTACGTTTTAGAGTGACAAGCGATTGAAGCTAGGAAGACTATTTCCACTATTTTGTCTAGGAAGCTGGCTGCCTATTTCAATGACCTTGAAGGTGTGAGTTGATGCTGAGTAATGGATGGAAATCAATAATCAGTGGAATCATTGACTCATTAAGAAACTGACGTTATGCGGCACAGTGACACAGCTGGTCGAGCCGCTGCCTCACAGCGCCAGAGACCCGGGATCGATCCTGATCTCGGGTGCTGTCTGTGTGGAGTTTGCACGTTCTCCCTGTGGCTGCGTGGGTTTCCTTCAGTTGCTCTGGTTTCTTTCCACATCCCAAAGTCGAGCGGGCTTGTAGATTAATTGGCTTCCGTAAATTGTCCCTAGTGTGTGTGAAAGTGGGATAACATAGAACCATAAGGGCCTGCTTCCCTGATTTTCATTCAGTCAATCAATCACA
Source organism: Leucoraja erinaceus (assembly GCF_028641065.1). NCBI lineage: Eukaryota > Metazoa > Chordata > Chondrichthyes > Rajiformes > Rajidae > Leucoraja > Leucoraja erinaceus. The sequence goes on from NC_073403.1 coordinate 29,531,322, forward strand.
AAGTAACTAGGTGAGCATTTAAATCACCAAGGCGCCGTTGTCTGCTGGCTACTGTGGATGGGTGACTTATGGTCAACATGCATTCAGTGGGGCAAAGGACCTCTTTCTGTGCTATGTGACTCTTGGACTGCTTCCAGTACTGGTGGGACCTGGTCCTGCAAAACCACCAATGTCATTAACTCTTCCCTCCCCTACCCAGCACAGTATGCATACCCACAGCACAAGCAGCAACTTGGCTGGGGTCTCCGGCAATGCGTTGGGAAGATTGTAATAGGTTTTACAGACTCAGTCTAGGTAATAATCTTCAACGTCGTGAGGCAGTTCTGTGCCTTCAAAGAAACGCACAGGAATATCAGAGACAAAAGACTGCAGGTGCTATAATGTGGAACAGAAAGCAAAGTGCTGAAGGAACGCATTGATGCAGGATCATGGGCCGAAATGTTGACAATCTCTTCGCCTCCACAGACGCTGCCTGTTCTGCTGAGTTCCTCCAGCATAGTCTTTCTACAGTTAGGGCGGCATGGTGGTGCAGCGGTTGAGTTGCTGCCTTACAGCGCCAGAGACCCGGGTTCAGTCCTGACTACGGGTGATAACTATATGGAGTATGTGCGTTCTCCCCGTTACCACCTGGGTTTTCTCCGGGTGCGCTGGTTTCCTCTTACACTCCAAAGACTTCCAGTAGGTTAATAGGCTTCGGTAAAAATTGTAAATTGTCCCTAACGTGTAGGACAGTGCTAGTGCAGGGGTGATCGTTGGTTGGCTTGGACTCGGTTGGCTGAAGGGCCTGTTTCCACGCTGTATTACTAAAGTCTAAAGCCATATCATAAGGTCCTCTTTAGAACTGCGTGGTTAGTTGCAAGACGAAGTAGGCCCCATGCTAATGCATTGATGTGTGCTCATCCTTGTTTTACAGATTTGATTGTTGGTGCCCACAATGCCGCCAAAGTCCTGGTCTACAGGTGAGGAGCTGGTTCTCTACAAGCAGTCACCATCAGCCACATCTCCAAGGATCTTTGTCCCCAATCAATTGTCCTCTTTACACCTCCAATTTATGGTCTTGTCTCAACCATTTTGGCATATTATTTTATTGGTATCAAAAAATAATTTATTTAATTTCAACACGATACAAAATTTAAAAAAAAAAAACCGTGGTGACATACCCACCGCCATGTTACAAAATCATCAAACAACGATGTTACAAATATTCTAATAACTACTGTACAACCCCGGTAAAGGGGCAAGCATCTGGCTCGGGCAGAGCCCTCTGCCGCCTGGCACCGTGACTCACGGATGGCCAGCTTGGCCAGGCCTAAGTGCAACCCAACCAGGACATCTTCAGCCCTACCTGCTCCCTAGATCCTGTCACCGGTCCTTCGGTCACTGGCAGCAGAGCCACTCCTCCCCTTGCGGACCCTAGGTGGAGTGGCGGTGCTCCTTGCCCTCCGGACCCTGGCTACAAGGGACACCCTACTGGCCCCTAACATTTTGGCATCTTGGCCTTCATCAGTCAGAGCATTGCATGTAGAATGTACATGGTTAGCATGTTTGCAGATGACACAAAAGTGGGTGGCATTGTAGATAGTGAAGATGATTGTCAACAAATGCAACAGGATCCTGATCTGTTGGCCAGGTGGGATGAGGAATGGTCGATGGAATTTAACAGAGAAATGTGAGATGTTACATTTTTGGAGCAAAAACATGGGCAGAACCTACACAGTGAACGGCAGGGCCCTGGGGAGTGTAGTAGAGCATAGGGATCAAGGAGTGTAGGTACATAGTTCATTGAAAGTGGCATCACCGGCAGATAGTCAAAAAGACCTTTAGCACCTTGTCCTTCATCAGTCAGAACATTGAGTATAGAAGTTGGGAGGTCATGTTGTAGTTGTATAATACGTTAGTGAGGTCACATTTAGAGCATTGTGTTCAATTTTGGGGCACCATGTTATAGGAAAGATGGTATCATGTTGGAAAAGGGTGCAGAGAAAATTTACGAGGATGTTGCCAGGATTTAAGGTCCTGGGCAATATGGTGAGGTTGAGCACACTAGGCCTCTATTCCTTGGAGCGCAGGAAGATGAGAGGTGATCTTATAGAGATGTACAAAATCATGAGAAGAATTGATTGCGTAGACACACAGAGTCTCTTGCCCAGATGAGGTGAATCAAGGACCAGAGGACATAGGTTTGAGGTAGTAACGAATGATACAACAGTGAAACGAGTGGGGATGCAATGGTTACCTGAAGTTAGAAAAATCAATATTGATACCACTGTTGTGCTGTCCTGTGTTCTGTGACAAATGTTTCAGAATGCTGCCGGAGCTCTGGGTACAGTTGGATTGTACCTGAGCGATTCTGCGATGTATATCTACATTGCCAACAACATTCTAGCGATGGGCACAAAGTGCTGGAGTAACTCTGTGGTTCAGGCAGCATCTCTGAGAAAAAAGGATGGGTGACATTTCCTGTCGGGTCTGAAGTAGGATCCCCCCCCCCCCCCACATCCATCCCCACACCCATTCCCACATCTATATTTGAGTCTGAAGAAGAGTACCGACCCAAAACATCACCTACTCCTTTTCTCCTGAGATGCTGCCTGAGCCGCCGAGTTACTTCAGCATTTTGAGTCTATCTTCGATAATATGGGAAGGGAATGTTGTAAGTCAGTGCCTGTCTCTGCATGTGTATGTGAGGAAGGGAAAGGTGGTGGGCTGATAAGTTGAGGTGCAATACAACAGTGCTGACCACACAAGATGCTAAGTTCTTCTCTTTCTCCAACAGGGCAAAGCCGGTTATAACAGCAGAGGCCAAACTCACCATCACACCAAGCACTCTGAATCCGGAATTAAAGTTGTGCAATTTGTCAAAAGATAACCCCCCCGTGACATGGTAAGACGAGGGGAGGAGTGGAGAGGAGAAACCAATGGAGGACATAGCCTGGGGTACTTTGTAACTTTGTCAACGCCCTTTATGTAGCACCTCTTTGCATACCTTGCCTCCTGCCCAGCTGATTGGTAAGCATGACGCAAATGACGTCACGTGCGAACTTAGCGCGTACTTAGCCCAAACTTCGCGTGAACTCCGCTTCCGTTTGGTCGCATCAAACGCACGCAATCGCGTGCAAGTGAGACAGGCCCTTAACGCTGTGGAAAAATGTTAAATGTTCTGCCCATTCAACCACAATGACTCCAGTAATCTCCAGTGACAGCTGTTTCCGAGGGAAGGGCAGGGAGCTCTGCCCCATTGAAAGTGTCAAAGCGAGAGACATTTCTTTACTCTTAGATGTACAAAACCATGAGAGGAATAGACGCAGAGTCTCTTACCCAGAGTAGGGGAATTGAGAACCAGACGACATAGGTTTAAGGTGAGGATCAAAGATTTAATAGGAACCTGGAGGGTAACTTTTTCACACAGAGGTTGGTGGATGGGTAGATGGAACGAGCTGCTGGAGGAGATAGTTGAGGCAGGTACTATCGCAACGTTCAAAAAACATTTAGGCAGGTACATGAATAGGGTAGGTTTTGAGGGATATGGGCCAAGCGTAGGCAGGTGGGACAAGTCTAAATGTTGGTCGATGTTAGTGTAGTGTAGATGTTGGTCAGTGTGAGCAAGTTGGGCAGAGGAGCCTGTTCACACACTCTATGACTCTATGACTCTGGGTTTCAGTGGAACAGTCGGGATCTTGCTGCACAGGATGGGAAGGAAATCCCTTCAATTCTCCAGTTTCAACTGTTGCCCACTCAAGGGGTTGTTCACCTTGGAGCTGGAGATAAAATGGCTGCTACAAATATATTACTGGTTTCTACTCCAAAAGGGAGAAAGCATGAATGGGGTACTGATTGTGGATGATCAGCCATGATCACATAGAATGGTGGTGCTGGCTCGAAGGGTCGAATAGCCTATTCCTGCACCTATCGTCAGTGCTTTGCGGCACTTCTTGCACCTTAATGAGATACTTCTTAATGCAAGGATTCAGTCTTTTGTAACAAATTAGGTAATTTGTAACAAAGAACAGCAATTACTATGGATGGATAAGAGGCATGTTTTGAAATGCAGGATGACGCAAATAGTTTATAAAGGGCCTGTCCCACTTGGCGATTTTTTCGGCGACTGCCTGGGTCATATCAGGGTGGCCAGAAGATTTTGAACATTTCAAAATCCAGCGGCGGCAAAAAAAATGTTGCAACACTTGAAATAACAACGCGCAACAAACGCCATCAAGGCCGCATCACGACGCATCACGACAATTTCCACCACCTCACGCCGCAAAATTGGTGACCTGATACATCAGTCAATTATGCCAGCAGTCGCCGAAAAATTCGCCAAATGGGACAGGCCCTTTAGGCGATTTTTACGGCGACAGCCGGAATATAGGCTGTCGCCACACGATCGCGGGGAGACGCCTGTATCATTGTGAGATGTCTCCTCAAGTGTTGTAATGTTTTTTTTGTTGCCTCTCGATTTTGAAATGTTCAAAACCTTTTGGCGACTGTGGGCTTGACGTTGCCTGTCTTCTCCTGTCGTAGGTGTTGTCGTAGATTGTTGCCAGGATGACACCAGGTGACATTGGTTGTCGCCGGGTGATGACCTCGGTGAATTCCATTGGCGACAACCTACGTCATCCTATGTCAACCGGCGACAGTACCAACGTCAAGAGAAGTCTTCAGTTGTCTTCATTTGTCGGTGACAGGGTCGCAGCTTGTCGTAGCTTGTCACGGGTGGAGGGTGGTTGACTTCGGTTGTGGTAGGTTGTTGCCTGTGTGGTGGAAGGTTGTCGTAGGTTGTCGTAGGTGGACGTCACAAGTGGCAAGATGGCGCCTGCCTGCGGCAACTTTTGCGGAGCTCCGGAAAATAAAAGGCTCAACTACAACTTCCAACAACTTACCTGGACCAGAAAAACGGCAGAAATCGGTGCCGTTTCAGACAAGCTGCTTGAGCACCTCAAGGCTCTCGCAATTTCGTGATCTCCCGCAGCTGCGGGAACCCCGGACTTTAAACTTTCCCACGCTGGCTGTGGAACTCCCAACCCGACTATGGATCCCAGGTACTGTACCTTGAAACCCCGGGATGACCCCCAGAGCTGACGGGCTGGATCTTCCAGGGACAACGGAGCTGGAGCTGCAGCTGCCAACTTTGAGGGAACCCCTGTTCATTACGGAGCTGGAGCTGCCGTCTGTGAGGGAATCCCCGTTCCAGCGTAGGTCTGCAGAAACAGCAGGTACAGCAAGTACAGTACCTGGAAACAAAGGGGAAGCCTCCATTGTGTCAGGAAACGTGGCCGACGGGCAGGACTCCAGGTCAGAATGAAGCGCAGGGGACTTCGGCCCCCTCTCCCTACTATCCTACTGGCTAATGCTTGAAAATAAAGTGGAGAACTTAAGGGCAAGGCTGCTTTATCAAAGGGAGCAGAGGGAATGCTCTGTGTTCTGTTTCACGGAGACATGGCTCACCCCCAGCTCCCCAGACTCAGCGGTCCAGCCTGAAGGGTTCTCCATCCACCGCATGGACCGTACCCTGGCATCTGGGAAAGGGAGGGGGCGTCTGCCTCATGGTCAACTCTGCGTGGTGTTCAGACGTGGCAGTCCTGTCCAACTCCTGCTCTCCACACCTCGAACATCTGGCGATGAAGTGCCGTCCCTTCTACCTCCCAAGAGAATTCACCTCCGTTATCCTGACCGCGGCCTACATCCCACCCAAGGCAGACGTCCGTCTGGCACTGGGGGTGCTGCACGCCGTGGTCAACAAACACCAGACGTCTTACTCCGAGGCATTTACCACCATTGCTGGGGACTTCAATAAGGCGAACCTCAAGAAATCACTCCCCAATTTCCACCAACATGTCTCCTGCTGCACCAGAGGACCTAACACCCTCGACCACTGCTACACCACCATCAAGGATGCCTATCGTTCTATCCCTCGCCCTCACTTCGGTAAATCCGACCATACCGCGGTGCTGCTTCTTCCTGCCTACAGGCAGCAATTAAAGAGCGCACCCCCAGAAGTGAGGACAGCACAGAGCTGGTCGGGGTGGGGGGGGGGGGGGGGGGGCAGAGGAACAACTCCAGGACTGTTTGGAGTCTGTAGACTGGGCAATGTTCAAGGCCTCGGCAACAGACTTGAACGAATACGCCACAGTCGTTACTGACCATAAAGAAATGTGTGGAGGACTGCATCCCTACAAAAACCTTCCGAGTGTTTCCCAATCAGAAACCTTGGATGAACTTTGAGATCCGCACTCTCCTGAAGTCCAGACACAGGGCATTCACTTCCAATGATACAGTGGCCTACATGAAGACCAGATACAACCTTGGTTCTGCTAAGTGGAGGACGAGACAGATGTTCGGCAGCTGTGGCAGGGCCTGAATGTAATCACCTCCTACAAGGCAAAACCAGGAGGCAGCTGAAATGTCGGTGTAACATCACTCCCTGACGAGCTCAATGCGTTTTACGCACGCTTTGACAGGGAGAATACTGATGTGCCTTCCCGATCCCCCATTCGCTGTGATGGCATTTCAGTCTCAGTCACAGAGGCCGATGTCAGGAAATCCTTCAGAGGGGTGAACCCCCGAAAAGCACCTGGTCCTGATGGTATACCCGGTCATGTTCTAAAAACCTGTGCGGACCAACTGGCGGGAGTTTTTACGGACATTTTCAACCTCTCACTTCTGAGGTCTGAGGTCCCCACCTGCTTTAAAAGGGCATCAATTATACCGGTGCCCAAGAAGAGTAAGGTGACGTGCCTCAATGACTATCGACCAGTGGCACTAACGCCGGTGGTGATGAAGTGCTTTGAGAGGTTGATCATGGAGCAAATCAACTCCTACCTCGACAAAAACCTGGACCCACTGCAGTTCGCTTACCGCCACAACAGATCAATGGTGGATGCGATCTCGCTGGCCCTCCACTCCGCACTGGACCACTTGGACAACAAAAACTCATATGTCAGGCTGTTATTCATTGATTACAACTCAGCATTTAACACAATCATCCCCTCCAAACTGGTTACCAAACTCGCAGAACTGGGTCTCTGCGCATCCCTCTGCAACTGGATCCTCGACTTCCTCATCCACAGACCACAGTCTGTTCGTATTGGTGGAAATGTGTCAGCCTCTATAACAATCAGCATGGGAGCACCTCAAGGCTGCGTGCTCAGCCCCCTGCTGTACTCACTCTATACCCATGACTGCGTAGCGAACCACAGTGCGAACTCCATCATCAAGTTCGCTGACGACACCACTATTGTGGGGCGTATCACTGATGGGGATGAGTCAGAATATAAAAGAGAGATCGAGCAACTGTCCATATGGTGCCAGCGCAAATAACCTGGCCCTCAACACCAGCAAAACCAAGGAACTTATTGTGCACTTTGGAAAGTAGGAGGGGGACCCACAGCCCCATTTATATCAACGGGTCGATGGTTGAAAGGGTCAAGAACTTCAAATTCCTGGGCATGCACATCTCTGAAGATCTTTCCTGGTCCGAGAACACTAACGCAATTATCAAAAAAGCTCATCAGCGCCTCTACTTCCTGAGAAGATTACGGAGAGTCGGATTGTCAAGGAAGACTCTCTCTAACTTCTACAGGTGCACAGTCGAGAGCATACTGACCGGTTGCATCGTGGCTTGGTTCGGCAATTTGAGCACCCTGGAGAGGAAAAGACTACAAGAAGTAGTAAACACTACCCAGTCCATCATCGGCTCTGACCTTCCTTCCATCGAGGGGATTTATCGCTGTCACTGCCTCAAAAAGGCTGGCAGTATCATCAAAGACCCACACCATCCTGGCCACACACTCATCTCCCTGCTACCTTCAGGTAGAAGGTACAGGAGCCTGAAGACTGCAACAACCAGGTTCAGGAATAGCTACTTCCCCACAGCCATCAGGCTATTAAACCTGGGTCGGACAAAACTCTGATTATTAATAACCACTTTCTGTTATTTGCACTTTACCAGTTTATTTATTCATGTGTGTATATATTTATATCATGGTAGGTACACAAAATTGCTGGAGAAACTCAGCGGGTGCAGCAGCATCTATGGAGCGAAGAAAATAGGCGACGTTTCGGGCCGAAACCCTTCTTCAGACTGATGGGGGGTGGGAGGGGAGAAGGAAGGTGAAAGGGGAGGAGGAGGAGCCCGAGGGCGGGGGGATGGGAGGAGACAGCTCGAGGATTAAGGAAGGGGAGGAGACAGCAAGGGCCATCATGGTATATGGACACAATTATCAAAGCAAGAATTTCATTGTCCTATACAGGGACACATGACAATAAACTCACTTGAACTTGAACTTGAAGTCGCGAGGAATTGTGTCGCCTGTTGACGTAGCTTGTCGTAGACATTGTCATAGGGTGGGTCCATCTGTGACCGTCGCCGGCAGTCGCCTAAAAAAAATCGCCTAAATGGGACAGGCCCTTAAGAGTGATCTGATAAAACGCAAATGCAGAATAGTGTATAAATGAATATAAAGACGTGTGTATTGGCAATAAGAACAGGGAAAGGTCTGTCGTAAATGTGTGATTTCAGAATTGTAATGGTCCAATGGTGCTTCCTTATAATATGTACCAAGGTACAGTGAAATTATACTTCTGCATTCAATTCCATAACAATCTTACTACATTAGGCACAATTATGCTTGCATACAAGTGTGTTAGTAGATTACACTGAGACAATACACAAGTATCACCACTTTTCCGGCACCATTTCATATCCTTCAAGTTCTTCAGCATCCTCAGCATGGGTTGGGAACAGCTCCAGCTACGACTGCAAGAAATTGTAGAGAATTGTGGACCTAGCCCAGACCATCCCACAAACCAACCTCCTTTCTATTGACCACACCTACACCTCATGCTGCCTCGGCAAGGCCAGCAGCATAATCAAGGACGAGTCGCACCCCTGACACTCTCTCCTCCCCTCTCCCATCGGGCAAAAGGAATAGAAGTGTGAAAATGCACATGACCAGTTTCAGGGACTGTTTCTTCCCAGCTATTATAAGGCAACTGAACCATCCTATCACCCACTAAAGAGCTACCATCTACCACATTGGAGATGCTTGGATTATCTTTAATCAAACTTTTTTTTCCTTTATCTTGCACTAAGCAGTATTCCCTTTATCCTGTATCTGTACATTGTGGATGGCTCGATTCAAATCATGTATAGTCCTTCCGCTGACTGGATAGCATTCTACAAAATAACTTTTCACTGTACTTTGGCACACGTGACAATAAACTAAGCTAAACTAACGTTCAGAGTTGCTAAAAATGGTAGAGACTTCACATGGCTACAAAGGCCCGTAGTCCTGGTGGTGAGCATTGGGGTTGAGTCGCCCTGGCCAGGCAATATTGTTGATGTCCCCACTACTGCTCCATGACCCAGCAGGACACATTTAATTCATGTGCTTGATCACTTATAGCAGTGCCCAATCTAATTGAGCCCCAGGTTCCTATAGGGCCTCCAGCGGCCCACTCCACCTACATCTCGATCTGGACACATCGCACATCGGCCTGTGAACCCGCCAATCCTTGCCTCAGACCGCCACCGCTCAGCCTCCATGCCCAAGGTGCCTCCTGCAGCAAAGGCAATGAAGAGGCCCCACAGTATTTGCATACTCTGTCGTTCCATCAGTCTGAAGAAGAGTCTCGACCTGAAACATCATCCATTTCTTCTCTTCAGAGATGCTGCCTGACCCGCTGAGTTACTCCATCAGTGTCTATCTTCGGTTTAATCCGTCATCTACAGTTCCTTCCTCCACACTGCAATAGTTGTTCCTATATCCAGAGGCATTGAGGATGAAAAATCTAACTGAACGTATGTGTACAAAGTCAATCTGAAGATCTTTCCTGGACCCAGCACACTGTTGCAATACTAAATAAAGCACATCAACGCCTCTATTTCCTGAGAAAATTACGGAGGTTCGGTATGTCAGAGAGGATTCTCTTGAACTTCTACAGGTGTACAGTAGAGAGCATATTGACTGGCTGCATCATGGCCTGGTTCGGCAACTTGAACGCCCAGGAGCGAAGAAGACTGCAACAAGTTGTGACCATTGCCCTGTCCATACCGGGCTCTGATCTCCCCAACATTGAAGGGATTTACTGGAGTCCCTGCCTCAAAAAGGAACCCAGAATCATCAGAGACCCACACCATCCTGGCCACACACTCATTTCATTCCTGCCATCGTGAAGAAGGAGCCTGAAAACTGCAACGTCCAGGTTCAGGAACAGCTCCTTCCCTACAGCCATCAGGCTATTAAACATTATAACCACAAATAAGCTCTGCACTATGTAGAATTAGGGGCACTGGTTTTGTATTTTTGCACTAGCATTTTTTGTTTGTTTTTGTGTGAGTGTGTGTATATACATATATACAATATATACATATATACTGAACTTTTTCTCGCTTATTATATTGTTTACAGAGTACTATAATTATTCTGTCGTGCTGCTGCAAGTAAGAATTTCACTGTTCTGTCTGGGACATTACCCTATTATGCATCCTGGTATATAAGGCAGCAATGAAGGTCCTCCACTTCTGCCTGTTCTGGGCTCGCTTCTGGACACTGGAAGTCCATCACGCTCAGTAGTGTTGATCCCTTCAGTTGCTGTTTCCGTAACATATTTGTTTTACGAGACAGGGTTGTTATCCCTGTGCTCAACCTCCAACCTGGAGGACCAGTGGATCGCTCTTCGTCTCGCCTCTACCCTTCGACCTGTCCAGCATGGGAGACCCTAACAGGAGACGAACCTCCCGCTGGCATTGCTCTAGGGGTCACTGAGACACACAAGCTCCCCGACCACGACAATGTTACAATCCAACCGAGAGTGTCTGGGACATATCGACAGTAAACACTCTTGAATCATGGGAGTCTCATAATCACTAAGTGCCACCAGCGACTTTACTTCCTGCGGCAGCTTAAAAAATTCAGGGTCGGTCGACCAGCCATGACCCACTTCTATAGGTCTACCATAGAAAGCATACTCACATTCTCTATGTTTGTCTGGTATGGTCACACAACCTCGCAGGATAAGATTCGGCTGGAGAGAATAGTGCGCCGAGCTTCTAAGATCATCGGTTGCAGCAGACTTCCCTCAGTGACATCACTTCACTCAACAAGACTCACCAGAAAGGCCAAAAAAATCATAGCAGACCACTTTCACCCGGCACATTACCTCTTTAATCTCCTCCCATCAGGAAGGAGATATAGAGCATTAAAAGTAAAACATCTCACTTCAGAGACTGCACCTATCTCCAAGCCATCAGATATTTGAATTTGCACTAATCACTTTGCACTTTCTTTTGCACTTGCACTTACGCTTAATATGACGCTGCTGGGTACTGTCCTTTCTGTATATATTGTCCTTCGTATTGTCTGTATTATTTATTGTGGAATATGTGGTGGTTGTATTGTACTGTATTGTATCTGACTGAGAGCGAACCAAGACACATTCCTATCAACTTGTTGACATGGCAATAAATTTCTTGAATCTTGAATCTTGAATCTTGACTCTTTATTCTTGAAAAAGATATAAGGAAGTTCTGGAAAACATACAATCTTAACTGTACTGTAAATGGGGTGTCATTTTATCATCTTGTTACAAAAAATGATGTTATAAGTGATGTATCCTCCACTTATTGGGATGCTACCATGTAGGAAAGTGTTGCATCTGTGAAGAAACACGGGAGAAATCTGGTATGTTAGATATTTGCAAAGATTAATCATTATGATTGGGTTCAATAGCTGTTGCTTGTTTCCAATAGCTGGTAAAATATAAGAGTGCAAATTTAAAATAGATGCAAGAATAATTAAAGGGGTTTTCTTTACATCATGGATATTCAGAATGCTAATTTTATTTCACAGAGGTATTACTGAAGCAAAGCCAGGTAATCCTTTTTAACAATGAAATGGTTGCTTGAAAGGAATGTTAAAAATGTAGTTCAACGTGGCTGTCATCTGGAAAGGGTGCAGAATAGATTTACAAGGATGTTGCCAGTTCTCGAGGGGCTGTGCTGTATGGAGAGGTTGAACAGGCCTTGGAGCGCAGGAGGATGAGGGGTGATCTTAGAGTTATGTGGAACAGATAGAGTAAATATACAGAGTCTTTTACCCAAAGTAGGAGAATCGAGAAGCAGAGATCATGGTTTTAAGGTGAGGAGGAAATGATTTAATAGGAACTTGAGAGGCACTTTTCTTACACAAAGGGTGGTAGGTATATACAACAAGCTGCCAGAGGAGATAGTTGAGGCAGGTACTATCGCAACGTTTAAGAATTATTTAGACAGGTACATGGATAGGATAGGTTTAGAGGGATATGGGCAGGTGGGACATGCATAGATGTGGACATGTTGATCGGTGTGGGCAAGTTCCATGCTGTATGAGCCTATGACAATTGTTTTGTGGTAAACTAACAAAGCACAATGGGTGAATAGTCCCCTATCATTTTCTAATTCGGAGGCAAGAGACATTGGGCAGAGTAGTTTTTGTAAATTTGATCATCTCTTGTCCATTTTATTAGCATACCTATGGTCTTAAAACATTTTCCATTATTTTGCAGTTTTATCATGCGTATGTGTGTAACAGTGACAGGGCGCAATGCACATCAGCATTATGGTAAGTACAAATATGAAATAATGGATTATGCCATAGGCACACTCTGACTATAGAATTGCATCATTTCCATCCTAGTTTTTATTTACTTGCTTCCATCTCTCAGCCACCCACCTCTGTCTCCTAGTTCAAGTCAAATCAAGTTTATTTGTCACATACACACACAAGATGTGCAATGAAATGAAAGTGGCAATGCCTGCAGATTGTGCAAAAACTACAGAACAGAATAGAACAGAATCAGTATTTACATATTAGAAAAAAACCCAGCAATTTAAAAAAAGGCCCAACACAACAGTAAATTGATACAGTGAATTAGTCCCTGGTGAGGTAAGTGTTTACAGTCCTAATGGCCTGTGGGAAGAAACTCAGTCTCATCCTTTCTGTTTTCACAGCATGACAGCGAGGCGTTTGCCTGACCGTAGCTGGAACAGTCCGTTGCTGGGGTGGTAGGGGTCCCCCATAATGTTGCTGGCTCTGGATCTGCACCTCCTGGTGTATAGGTCCTGCAGGGGGGCGAGTGTAGTTCCCATAATGCGTTCGGCCGAACACACTACTCTCTGCAGAGCCTTCTTGTCCTGGGCGGAGCAGTTCCCAAACCAGATCGTGATGCTACCGGACAAGATACTTTCTACGGCCCCTGAGTAGAAGTACTGAAGGATCCTCAGAGAGGATTCCTGCCCCTGTTGCCTCTATCTGCCCATCACACCTGGTTTCAACTAGCACCTTCCATCCTACTCTTTTCCTTAATTTAGTTTAGTTTAGAGATACAGCATGGAAACAGGCCCTTTGGCCCACTGAGTCCGCGCTGACCAGCGATCCCCGCACACTAACTCTATCCTACACGCATTAGGGACAATTAACATTTATACCAAGTCAATCAACCTATAAACCTGCAGGTCTTTGGAATGTGAGAGGAAACTGAAGATCTCAGCAAAGAATGTACAAACGCGGGGAGAATGTACAAACAGTACAGACAGCACCCATAGTCAGGATCAAACCAGGGTCTCCGGCGCTGTGAGGCAGCAACTCTATGCTGTGCCATCATGCTGTCCCTGCTGCCTCCTTCTCTCTATTCTGCATTGTTTGATGTAACCCAGAGGGCACCGTGGCAAATCCCTGCCAGAAAGTCCAAGCACCCAGCATAGTTAAGAAGAAGAGATCCTTGTTAACGTGAATGATCCCGGGGATGAAACGGCTTAATGTATAATCAGCGTTTGATGGCTTTGAGCCTCTACTCGCTGGAGTTTAGATGGATAAGGGGGTGACCTCATTGAAACTTGCAGAATAATGAAAGGCCTGGATAGAGTGGATGTGGAGAGGACGTTTACACTAGTGGGAGAGTCTTGGACCAGAGGGCATAGCCTCAGAATAAAATGGCGTACTTTTAGAAAGGAGATGAGGAGGAATTTGTTTAGTCAGAGAGTGGTGAATCTGTAGAATTAATTGCCAGATGGCTGTGGAGGCCAAGTCATTGGGTATTTCTATAGTGGAGATTAATAGATTCGTAATTAGTACGGGTGTCAAGGGTTATGAGGAGAAGGCAGGAGAATGGGGTTGAGAGGGATAGATAGATCAGCCATGATTGAATGGCGTAGTAAACTTGATGGGCTGAATGGCCTAATTCTGCTCCAGTAATTTATGACCAGGAACTCGTTCTTCATTCAGCAGAAATTTCAGCAAGTTTGCAGAATCTTGCGTGTGCTTTGTATCCCTCTGATATTCTTCATGATTCAATGATTCAACGATGCTTTATTGTCCCATGTACCTATGATGCAGTGAGCTGCTTTGTTTTACATACAACCCGGTACATCATGTAGTGGTGCGGGTCCCGTCGACATCTGCGGTGGCTGAGCCGGGCCTACCAGAGGGCGCGTCCCCACTTGCCGGGAACACTCCAGGCGTCGCTGCCCACCAGCAACACTTAACATTGTTTCCGCGAGAAATCCAAATGCCAAATGAGGCCTAGTTACAGGTCCCTGGACAATTGAAAATGTAATCCCTCACATAGCATTTTGAACTGAGGTAAATACAATGTTATATTAAGTCAAGTCAGATTTATTCGTCACGTGCACATAAAGTGCAGTGAAATGAATTTTCTAGCAGTGGTACAATTAAAAAAAAGAACCCACAATACACAATAAAAATGTAACACAGACAACCACCACAGCATTCATCACTATGGTGGAAGGCACAAAGTTTGGTCAGTCCTCCTCCATTTTCCCCTGAGGACCTCAACTCTCCACAGACGCCGCTGCGGGTGGCCTGATGTGCAGACAAGGTAAGTCCTGAATCGGTGCTTCCCTACCGGAGACCGCGGCTTCAAGATGGTGTAGGCCGCAGGCCGGCGGTCGAAGATCTAAAGTTCCCACCGCACCACTGCCAGAAGCACCGCAGACCGCAGGGCCGGCAGTCAGAACTCCTCTCCAGGGATCCCCGACGAGGGATACCGCTCTGGATGATAGGTTCCCGCCGCGCCAGTGGTTAGAAGTAGGCCGCAGGCCGGCGGTCAGAGCTCTTCTCCTCCAGGGTCCCCAATGAGGGATCCCAGGCTCCGGATGCCCCGCTGAGTTACTCCAGCAATTTGTGCCTATCTTCGGTTTAAACCAGCATCTGCAATTCCTTCCTGCAAGTGGTGGCGCCATCGAGTGTGGCAGCCTCGCCTGCAGCTGTTCGTCCTTTCATCCTTTTTTTAATTTTTAGTCTGTCAAAAAGTTTTGTTTTGGAGGTATTTTAGTCTTTTTATGTGGGGGGTGGGGTGGGGGGAGGGGAAACCATTTTTCTCAGTCACTACCTGGTCGAGGATGCGTTTTTCCTCCGAGCCGCAACTTCGCCCCCTCCATGCGGCCTACCATCTGGATCTGCGCGGCCTTTCCTGCCGGAGACTGGACAGAGCTTCAGCTTCAGTGGCGGCGCAGCACCGAACTACCATCATGGAGCGGCCGATGCCTTACTCCGGGTCGCCGTGTTGGAAGCTCCGGAGTGCTGGGACTGCCGACTCTAACACCGTGGAGCTGTGGTCTGCGGAGCTTCCAGCCAAGGGTGGCGTTGACTTTAAACACCGCGGAGGCCTGGGGTCTGTGGCAGAGGTCGCCAGTGTTGGAGCTCCGCCCAGCTCACACTGTGGACTTCGAGAGCCGCGGTCTGCGGTAGAAAGCGGCCGATTCGGAACTCCAAGCTGCTCAGAGCGTTCTTCCGACGCCAGAGTTCCATCATCCGGCGAGAGGGCCTGAAACATCGGGCCGCCATTTGTGGTGACTGAGGAGGCTTCAATAGGCCCTGACCACAGGTGAACATCGAGGAAGTGGACTGAACTGTTGCCTTCCCTAACGTTGATTCTGCTGTGGGGGATGTTTTTGATGTTTAATGTTAAATTCTATAGTTTTGTGTTTATCTTATTTGTGTGCTGCATGGAAACACAAATTTCACTGCACCAAATGGTGTATGTGACAATAAATGTCCTTTGTCCATTGCATCATTCTGTTTATGTTGATCCAGCCTATGGTCTCATAATGCCGAGCTCTTGGCTCTTGGTACAATTGATCCTTAAATATATTGCAGAAAGTTTCAATGTACATTGACGATCTATCAGTATTCAAATACTAATCCTATTGATCAGATATTAGCAAACAAGGAAGGACACAAAGTGCTAGAGTAACTCAGTGGGTCAGGCAGCATCTCTGGAGGACATGGATAGTTGACTTTCTGGGTCGGGACACTTCTTCAGACTGCTTGAGACACATATGATGTCCTCTATGTAATGTCATTCTATTGATGTACATAAATAACCTCCTGTGTAGACTCCGAATTAGCCACGGTGCCAACATTAGCTCCAATGTGCACTCACTTGCCCTATTAGTACACAGACATTAACTACAATGCACTCTGTTGCTATGTCAATGCACAGATGTTAATGTTAGCAGGCACACATTCACTTGTTTAAAAAGTTAAATAGCCAGTGTTGAAAATTGAAATAAAAATACAAAATACTCAAAATATTCAACGAGTTATGTAACATTTGTCACAGCAGAAATAGTGCTGAAGTCATTGGAGCAGCATCAGGCCATTCAGCCCATCAAGTCTACTCCGCCATTCAATCATGGCTGATCTATCTCTCCCTCTCAACCCCATTCTCCTGCCTTCTCCCCATTATCTTTGACACCCTCACTAATCAAGAAATTGCCAATCTCTGCTTTAAAAATACTTAATGCCTTGGCCTCCGCAGCCTTCTGTGGCAATGAGTTCCACAGATTCACCACCCTCTGACCAAAGAAATTCCTCCTCACCTCAGGGAAGATTGGACTGCTCGGTGAATGTTTGGACTTTGTTGGTGCCAGAAACGTGGCGACTCTTGTGTACTGACACCACGTGATGTCTGCTGGGTGATTTTACCAGATTATACTCTAAACAAAGCATTTCACTGTAACTAGGTACATGTGACAATAACGGATAACTGAATCATTGAATCCTTTCGAATGGTACATCCTTTTATTCTGAGGCTGTGCTCTCTGGTCCTAGACTCTCCCATTAGCGGGAGGCACGGTGGCGCAGCGGTAGAGCCGCTGCCTTACAGTGTCCAAGGCCTGGGTTCGAACCTGACCACGGGTGTTGTCTGTATGGAGTTTGTTCATTCTCCCTGTGACCCCGTGGGTTTTCTCCGGGTGCTCCGGTTACCTCCCACACTCCAATACCGTGTGGGTTTGTACGTTAATTGGCTTCAGTAAAGATTGTAAATAGTCCCTAGTGCATAGGATAGTCCTAGTATACAGGGTACTCGCAGCCTGGTGAGGACTCGGTGGGCCAATGTGGCCTGTTTACGCGCTGTATCTCTAAAGTAAAGTAGTGAAAACATCCTATTACCTCTCAGGTCAAAGATTGAGATTCTATTTTTAATTTCTACTGCGTTAAGGTGCAGCTTTTAATTTTATCTATCCTTTGTTTCAAGTGCTAAACGCTCAGATAGAGTTGGACAAAAACAAGCAGAGGTCCCAGCGCCGAATACGATTCCTGCCTCCGTACGAAGCCCAGGAAGAGTTTGAGTTTCCGCCAGTAGAAAACGAGAAGGAATCCTGCGAAGAACGAACCGTTTACCTCAGGGTATCTGCTCTCCCTTTGTTTAAAGTGAAATATACTGATAATTATGTCCTGAGATCGTGCTGGTGGTGGAGTAGGAGGGGACTGCAGATGTTGGTTGACACCGAAGATAGACACAAAATGCTGGAGAAACTTAGCGGGACAGGCAGCATCTCTGGAGAGAAGGAATGGGTGACGTTTCAGGTCGAGATCCTTCTTCAGTCTGAAGAAAGGTCTTGACCCAGTCTGAAGAAGGGTCTCAACCTGAAATGTCGCCCACTCCTTTTCTCCCGTCCCGCTGAGTTACTCCAGCATTTCAGATTCAGATTCAGATTCAATTTTAATAGTAAGATTAAACGAGTACTTACCAGTGCGAAGTTTGATCTGTATTTTATGAGGAGTTACGATGAGGGATTACGTGAAGAACCCACCCAGCGCGCAGGCGCGGCATACTTCCAAGCAGCGGTGTGGAATCACAGATAGACACAAATTGAAGTAAAGATAGTAAAGACCAATGAGACATCAGTCCGAGTTTGATCTATACAATGAGGGTGGGAGCGGAGGGCACGTAATCCCTCATCGTAACTCCTCATAAAATACAGATCAAACTTCGCACTGGTAAGTACTCGTTTAATCTTACTATTTTACTTCGGAGTCACGTGAGTGACTACGTGAAGACTTCAAAGGTCTGTGATTTCAAACCGTGTAACAGTTATATCACTCACTGCCGAAAGATCATCGAGGGAGGAAGTGGTATCTAAAGACCAACAAGTTTGTTTAGTTTTAAAAAACAAATGTTTATTAACTACAACAAAAAATAGCTCCCCTGGGCTTTTAAATTATAAATTTGCGGTTTCTAAAATTCTTTCCGCAAAGACGTCCTTTTCCATCAGCGGTTTCCTGTAGAATTTTTGGAATGTCGATTCCCTTGACCATCCCGCTGCTCTGAGGATGTGGTCTAGGGGAACCTGCATCCTATCCGCCGCTGAGGTGGACGCTGCCCTGGTTGAATGGGATTTAAAAACATCTGTGTTAATCCCTGCCATGTTAAGGACCTGTTTCAACCATCTGGATATTGTCTGGCTGGTAACCCGTCCAAAAGGCTTTTTATGGCTGACCCATAAGGCTTTTTCTCTCCCTCTAAGAGTTTGGGTAGTGTCTAAATAATGATGAAGGTGGGTCACCACACACAGCCTAGGTTCTGGAGGGTAAGCCCGGAAGATCAACCTGGATATACCTGGTCTGCTCTGTTTTACCAACCCCGGCATGGTGAAAGTAATGGTATCTGGGGTGGTCACCATGTGGTTCAGATTTAACTGATGCAGCAACTGAACCCTCTGAGCTGAGACAAGCGCCATGAGCATGAGGGTCTTATAAGTGGACTGTTCCAGGCTCAGGGATCCCACCGGAGGCCAACCTCGAAGGTGTGTCAATACTACACTCACATCCCACATGTGGGTGTATCTAGGTGTAGGGGGTTTGGTGTTATAGATCCCTTTAAGGAGTTTGATAACCAGAGGGTGGGATCCCACACTATGCTGTCCAAAGGGCATAAGGTATGCGGACAGGGCGCTCCGAGCTGTATTAATGGCACTGTAGCTCATCTTTAGGTCATGGTGCAGGTGGGCCAGGAACTCCAGCACATCCGAGATCGAAGCCGTCTTGTAGGATGTCCCTGCTTCCAGACAGTACTGTTCCCATTTCCTGATGTAGGTCAGGTACTGTTTTTTGGTGGAAACTCGCAGGGATGCCGACATGGTGGTGATTGTTCTCTCTGATAACCCCAATCCCCGGTAAGGTCTGTTCAGAATCTGGAAACCAGGAGGTTCAATTTTTGGTGGCATGGATGACTAATGCCAGTTACCGGGTGAGTCAATAATTGGGGGTGGTTATGAAGGACCATAGGTGTCTCTACCACCATGTCGTGGAACATTGGGAACCATGGTTGAGTAGGCCAGTCGGGCACGACCAGAATGCCGGAGGCTGAGTCTGCCTGAATTTTCTGGAGTACCCGACTGATGAGGCAGAAGGGAGGGAAAGCATAGAAAAAGAAATTTCCCCCATCCAGCGTGAAGGCATCTACCGCTGCTGCCTCTGGGTCTGGTTCCCAAGCCACATACATGGGTAGTTGGTGATTTAGTCTAGACGCAAACAAATCTATATCTGGCGTACCATATTGCTTGACAATTCTAGCAAATAGTTTTGGGTCCAACATCCATTCGATGTTGTCATTGAACTTTCGTGACCTGGTGTCCGCCACTAAATTTAGCTTGCCTGGTAAATAGGCAGCTGATAGCCAAATATGTCTCTCGACACACCATTGCCAGATTATAGTAGTTAATTTGTCGCATGATACTGATTTTATGCCACCCATGTGCTGGATATAAGATACCGCCGTAGTGTTGTCAATCATAATCCTAACATGCACATGCCGCATATCAGATGTATATGCTTTTAGCCCATAAAAGGCTGCGAGCATTTCCAAGAAGTTAATGCCCACTGATTGTAGTAGCGATGCCTCTGAGTTAGTCCATCTGCCACCTGTGCTGTCTATGGAGTTAGTAGCTCCCCAGCCTAAAGCACTGGCATCCGTTGTAATGGTTATGTTAGGATTGGTGACGGCGATAGGACTGTGACTGTGCCAAATATTATCGACCCACCACTGAAGTTCTGATTTGGCTTCAGTGGGTAACTCCATTTTGCGGTCATAATGCCCTCTATTAAGACGTAGTGCATGAGTCCTTGCCCTTTGCAAATTTTGATAATGCAAGGGCCCATGTTGGGCAGCCGGGAATGCTGCTACTATAGAGCCAATAACTCTGGCTACGTGCCGTATCCTTGGTTGCGGTGTAGCAATTAAATTGTTACAAGCTTCGATGAGTGAAACTTTTTTGTCTCTGGGCAGAGTGACAGTCATATGGATAGTGTCAATAGTGAAGCCTAGGTAATCCATGTTAGTAGTAGGCTCCAATATTGATTTATCTGGGTGTAGGATGAATCCCAAAGTTTCAAGGAGTTGTTTAGTGGCTAAAACTCCTGCGACAGCTAGTTCCCTTGTTCTCCCTAATATGAGAACATCGTCCAGATAGGCCACGACTAAATGTTTTTGTTCTCTCAATTTTTTCATGGCCACTTTGAGAATTTTTGTAAATAATCTGGGAGCTGTCGTTAAACCATTGGGCAAGGCTCTGTACTGCCACAGCTGGCCCATCCAGATAAATTTCAGATATTTGTAATAATCCTTATGAATGGGTACTAAATAGTAAGCATCCTTGATATCTATGCTTGCCATGTAGTATCCCTTGGAGATCAGTTGTCTGGCAGTGACAAATGTCTCCATTTTGAAATGTTGATACTCAACAAACTGATTAAGTGTCGTCAAATCAATAATAATGCGACACCCACCATCTTTCTTGGATTTAAGAAAAATATTTGATACAAATTCGTGCGGCTCGTGTGTGGTCATTTCTATGATGCCTTTAGCCACGAGCCTATCTAGTTCAGCTTGTCCTTCTACCTTCTCAAATGCTGAGGGAAGGAATACCCTTTGGGGCATGTGCTGAACTGGAGGTTCTAAGCCTGGTTTGAATTCAATTTTGTATCCACTGATACTGTTGAGTATAAACTTATTGTTAGTTAAGGAGCACCAAACATGCTTGAAGAACCTCAAACGTCCTCCTGTTAATACAGCACCCGTTGTCTGTGTATGTTGGCAGGAACCAGACCCACCTACCTCCATGTTTATTTGTGGGGCCGTTTTCGGTAGGTTTGGCCCAAGGTTGTCCGTGTTGGTGCTGCGGTGGGGCGGCGCATCTTCCCACGGCTCCGCCCTGGGCCCCGCTCTAAAAAAGAGCTCTGGGGGTAGTGGGAGGCGGTCACCAGGCTCGGTACCTGCTGGTGGATGCCGAGGCGTGCTGCCAACTGGGTGTCTTCACCCTGCTCGGTCCTGGCCCTGCCCTCATGAGGCCTACTGGTTTGGCCGCCTCTTCCAACTCCTTCAGTTTTTTGGCCAAATCTGCACCAAATAGCAGCGCCTCTCGTTCGGGCGCTGGAGCTTTGCAGAGGCCTGCATATTTCGGATTGAGGGCAGGCCTAATGTTGTCCCGCCGTAGGCTATTGAGCTCATAAGTGGTGCTGCACATCAATGCGAGTGCATCCTGCTGGGGTATGGTTAGCTCTTCGTTCCCGACGGACCGAGCAAAGGCGGTGATGGCTGCTGAGTGGAGTTTCAGGACCCGCTGCATCTTTACTTCCTGAGCCCTGATCTGCTGCCCCAGCTGGTTCCATATCTGCCCGTTGACCGTTTTGACCCGCAGCGCCTCGCAATTCTCTGGCGCTGTGTACGTATCAAGGGCCTGCTGGACGACCTTGTCCTGCAGCGGCTTGTTGGACAGCCTGTTAATGCTGGCCGCCATTCTGGGTGGTAATACCATCCCAGTTGTTGGGGGCGCTGCGTACCGGCCCACTACACCCAGTAGCTCTTCTTCTAGCACGCCCGGCATACTGATGTTATCCTCCGCCTGCCCTTGGGATAGGCCAGCCCAGTCCTGGCCTCCCTTACTGCCCTCGAACATAGAGAGTACAGAAGGGTGTGGTGAGGAGGAGGCCAAAGCCCGTCCTCCTGGGAGATGCCTAGCCTGCATCTCCTCATCGATCATTTGCTCTAAGAGCTGCCTCATGCAGCTGATGCGAGCGTCTCCCCGTTTCGGTGGTGGAGAGCGTTCCCGTTCCTCCGACGAATCGGAGGACACCGGCCGGTCGGTTTTGTGAGTAGCCTTCCTCCCTGTGCGGGGCGTCGATATCGATAGTGGCTGCCGCCCAGCTATGGACCCCTCCTCGGGTGGAGTTGGGCAGGCAGTCCTTCTGGCTGGTCGCTTTCGAGAGGCCATAATTCTCCCTTGAGCGACTCTGTAACACAAAAAAGGCACTTACCTGAGGTCTTGTCTTTATGCTGCAGCTGGAGAGCCTGGCTCCAGCTGCTGCCGCTGTTGCACTGCTGACGTAATGCCGCGCCTGCGCGCTGGGTGGGTTCTTCACGTAGTCACTCACGTGACTCCGAAGTAAAATTGTCATTGTCAGTGTACAGTACAGAGACAACGAAATGCATTTTGTGTCTATCTTCAGTGTCAACCAGCATCTGCACTTCCTTCCTACAGGGTTACATATTGTCTCAATCGTATTGCCTTTCTGCTGACTGGTTATCACGTGACAACAGCTTTTCACTGTACCTCGATACATGTAACAATCCACCCTTCTGGAGCTCATCTGCTGCCGGCTCAGTTTTGTTCTGTCCCTTTATGCGCCTCCAGTTTCCCCAACCCCCCCTTCCTGCTCTTTGTCCGAAGAAGGGGGTTCCAACCAAAATCTTTCTCCAGAGATGCTGCCTGTCCCGCTGAGTTACTCTTACATTTTGTGTCTATCTTCGGTGTTAACCAGCATCTGCAGTGCCTTCCTACACCTGTGTAGAGATCCTGCATGGTTTACTTTTTGTGGCAATGCATGGAATCCAGAGCTGCAGGACCACACACCGCCTGCAGGAGGGGCAGCTGAGAGCAGGAGCATTCCTTGGCAAACAGCAGCCTGACCGGGGATGAGAAGGAACTGTCCATTAATGGAGCCTCTCTTCAAACAACACTTGTTTAAAGCACCACCACATGATAAAACCTGCTGCCCTTTCACAGCCTCAACAAGTCCCTGTGTGGTCTACAGCCAGATAAAATATTTCTACAGTGCAATTACTTACAAAGAGGTGACACAGTGGCTGTTAGCGGTAGAGTTGCTGCCTTGCAGCGCCGGAGGCCCGGGTTCGATCCTGACTGCGGGTGCTGTTTGTACGGAGTTTGCACGTTCTCCCTGTGATCAGTGTGGGTTTTACCCAGATGCTCCAGCTTCCTTCCACACTCCAGAGACATGCAAATTTGTAGGTTAATTGGCTTCAGTCAATATTGTAAGTTGTCCCTAATGTATAGGATAGTGTTAATGTGCGGGGATCGTTGGTCGGCACGGACTCAGTGGGCTGAAGGGCCTGTTTCCACGCTGTATCTCTAAAAATAAACCAAAAATCGAATTAAAAACTAGATTACTTGTTTACTATGAAAATAACTAAAAACTAAAATCAACTTTATGGGTTTAAGAGTTCTTTAGTATTCATGACGGTACTGGAATTGAAGTTAAAAATATTTGACAGGGTGGGACAGCAGATTATTTGATCTAATCTTCAGGATCAACTCTAACAAGAATCACCAGTGTTGGTGCTTCAGCCCCAAAAAACAGTTGGACCTGTGCCAATTCATGAGCTATCGTCCTTCTTCCCACTGAGTTGTCTGTAATTCTTCTGTCAGTGACAGTGTGTGTTGGGGTGAGGTGTTAATGATGGGCAGGCGGGGGGAGGGGGAGGGGGTGATGGTAAGGGGGAAGGGGAAGGGACCAACTTTCCCATTGTACACTTCAGGAGACACAAGGAACTGAAGAATCTGTTTACAATAAAAAGGACACAAAGGTTTGGAGTAACTCAGCGGATCAGGCTGCATCTCTGGATTCATGGATAGTTGACATTCCAGGTCTTCACACTGATTGTGGTGGGGAAGGAGATTGCTGGAAGAGAGGTGGAGGCCGGATGTGTCTTTCATTCCCCCCTCTCCCCTGACTCTCGGTCTGAAGAAAGGTCCTGACCCAAAATGTCACCATTCCTTTCCTCCAGAGATGCTGCCTGACCCGCTGAGTGACTACAGCTTTTTGTGTCTATCTTCAAAGTGTGGCAAGTAATAGGAGGATACAAGTGATGGGGAGGGGGGTTGATTGGTTGGAGGCAAAGACCAGAGGCGAAGAGGCAAGAAGTGTGAGATGAGGAGATAAGGGTATAAGAGCGCTGATTGTGAATTTCTGATGAACTAAACCCTGTCATTGTCTCCGTCAGGGTGAAACTGAGTTTAAGGACAAGTTGAGCCCGATCGTGGTGACGGGGAGCTGCAGTCTGGTGGAGCGAGCGAACAGCTCCGGCATCCTGCCCACCGTGCTCAGCCCGCACAGTCAGGTCCTGGTGACGGAAAAGGTGAGGCTTCAGTGTTGGCTACCACACTCGTGCAGCGGTAGAGTTGCTGCCTTACAGCGCCAGAGATCCGGCTTCAATCCTGACTAAGGGTGCTGTCCATACTGAGTTTGTGACCGCGTGGGTTTTCTCCGGGTGCTCCGGTTTCCTCCCACATTCCAAAGATGTGCAGTTTTGTAGGTTAATTGGCTTCTGTAACTGACCCCTAGTGTGTAGGATGTGAAACTGGGACATCATAGAACGAGTGTACATGGTGTAGGGTGATTGTTGTTCCATGTGGACTCAATGGGCCAATGGACCTGTTTCTTCGCTGTTGCTCTAAAAACCAAAAACTAAAAAAACCTGCTGAAGGAATATAATTCCTGTACACAGTGGTGCAGCTGGTGGAGCTGCTGCCTTATAGCACTAGAGAGCCGGGTTCAAACCTGACTTTGGGTTCTATCTATGTGGCGTTTACACGTTCTCCATGTGACCACGTTGGTTTCCTCCAGGTGCTCTGGTTTCCACCCACATCCAAGAGGTGCGGGTTTGTAGATGAGTTGGCTGCTGTAAATTGCCCCTGGTGTGTAGAGAGATGATTTGAAAGTGGGTAACATAGATACCTTTGGGAATATTTTGAGACCTTTGTCTCATGGTGCTCAGGCTGAAGATCTGTGGAGACTCAGGTGGGTGAGGGAGAAGCAGCAGAGCTATTTTCCTCTTACAGATCCTGTGCAGCAATGCATCTAATCACTGATTTTCCAACATTTTATTGCTAATGGATGTATAGATTCCCCTGACAGATGAATTTAGTATTTAGAGATAAAGCATGAAAACAGGCCACTCGGCCCACCAAGTCCATGCCGACCGTCATTCACCCATTCTATGTTATCTCACTTGCTACACACTAGAGAAAATTTACAGATGTCAATTAAACTACAAACCCTTACGTCTTTGGGATGTGGAAGGAAACCAGAGCACCCAGAGAAAACCCATGTGGTCACAGGGAGAACGTGCAAACTTTAGATTAACTAAGATTTTTTGTCTGCAGTTGGAGATTGACTATTATTATTCAGAATTGATCAATTTTCCACCAGCTCCATTTTGGAAGGTGTACCTTCCACACTCTAAACAAATGTAATAGTTAGGAAAGCAAGAGAATTGTTTGGAGATTCACAGTAGTGCATCAATAGAGTTGCCGCCTTACAGCGCCAGAAACCCAAGTTTGATCCTAACTATGGATGCTGGCTGTGTGGAATTTGTACGTTCTCCCTGTGACCATGTAGGTTTTCTCCGACTGCTCCAGTTTCCTCCTACACTCCAAAGATATACAGGTTGGTTGTTAATTGTCCTGAGTGTGTAGCATAGTGCTAGTGTGCGTATGATCGCTGGCCAGCATGGACTCAGTGGGCCGAAGGGCCTGTTTCCGCACTGTATACCTAAGCTAAGCTGTGTAGGTAACTGTCAACTAATACTGTTTCCTCATAATACAGTTAATGCTGGACACCAGGACACTGAAACAGTAACTTACATTGCAATATATACACAGTTGCTATAACCATAATATTATGCACTGACTGGGATCTTGGGTGATGTTTTGGGTTGAGACGGTCGGGTCTGAAGAAGGGTCTCGACCCAAAACGTCACCCATTCCTTCTCTCCAGAGATGCTGCCTGTCCCGCTGAGTTACTCCAGCATTTTATATTTATCTGGGATCTTTATCAATCTCAGTACATGCCATAACATTTTACTGCCAGCATTTACAAAGTGTAGGATGCAGTGACCAGAAAACATGATGCTGCCCTGATCGATTTTTTCTAAATAATGTTACTTGCAATATGAATGTTTGCCCCACTGACGAGTCAAGGTGGAGCTGGGTAATGAAGCTGCAATCAGCATCGGAGTGAAGTTATACAATATTGCCCTGAATGGCCGATGAAAGGTCAACTGACACCTCTGTTGGAAAGTGCAATGTTGAGACGAGCTAACCAGGTCTGTGCATTGCCTGTTGTGAGCAGTTTTGGGCACCATTTCTGAGGAAGGATGTGCTGGCTCTGGAGAGGGTCCAGAGGAGTAGGTTTACAAGAATGATCCTAGGAATGAGTATGTTAACCTATGATGAGCGTTTGTCCGCACTGGGCCTGTACTCGCTGGAGTTTAGAAGAATGTGGGGAGACCTCATTGAAACATACAGAATAGTGAAAGGCTTCGATAGAGTGGATGTGGAGAGGATGGTTCCACCAGTGGGAGAGTCTAGGACTAGAGGTCATAGCCGCAGAATTTAAGGACGGTCTTTTAGGAAGGAGATGAGGAGGAATTTCTTCAGTCAAAGGGTGGTGAATCTATGGAATTCTTTTCCACAGAAGACTGTGGAGGCCAAGACAGTTGATAATTTTAAGGCAGAGATAGATAGATTTTTGAAGGCAGGAGAATAGGTTTAGGAGGGAGAGATATATCAGCCATGATTGAATGGCGGAGTAGACCTTACAAAAGATTCTGAGAATCAGCTGGGAGGACAAACGCACCGACATCAGCGTTTTGGAGGAAGCCAACATGACCAGCGTCACCATCACAATAATGCAGCACCAACTTCGATGGACTGGCCATGTCATCCGCATGTCCAACACACGTCACCCTAAACAAATCCTGTACTTTCAATTGAAGGAAGGTCGGCAAGGCCCCGGCGGGCCAAAGAAACACTTCAAGGTCAACATCAAGAACTCCGTGAGCTAGATTTGCAGCAGCATTCATAAAAGTTTGTTGGGCTTAAAAACATAATGTTCCTGAGATAAACCTCAACGGCAAAGGGTGCTTTTCTACCAAACAAGTCTAGCAGAGTCAGGGTCCCTTCTTTGCACAGCAGACAGCACTAGAACAGCTGGAATTATGCAGGACCAACATGTGGACAGCACAGAGATGCAACGGTAGAGTTGCTGCCTTACAGCGCCGACACCCAGGTTCGAACCTGACCACGGGTGCTGTGTGTACGGAGTTTGTATGTTCTACCCGTGACCGCATGGGTTTTCTCCGGGTTCTCCGGTTTCCTCACACGCTCCAAAGACGTACAGGTTTGTAGGTTATTTGGTTGGCTTGGTATAATTGTAAGTTGTCCCTAGTGTGTGTAGGATAGCTTTGGTGTGCGGGGATCGCTGGTCGGAGTGGACCAGGTAGGCCGGAGGGCATGTTTCTGCGCTGTATCTCTAATCTAAACTATATGAGAATATTTTTAAGGCAGAGATGTGGATATCAGACAGCTCTGGAACAGCTGGAGATATGCCGGGCAGCACATAGAGAGTTGCAGGACTGGAGGAGATTACAGAGAGGGCAGAAGTGAGCACATTTGGGGGGGGAGGGGGAGGGATGTGAAAGCAAGATTATTGAACAATTCGCAAACCCAGGTTAGAATTTTCAAATTAAGACATTGCTCCATTGGTAACTTCAAGCGATGCATTTTTAACAAGTTATCACAGCAGGCAAAAACAGCAGTCAATGTGAAAATCCTTTGATCAAGTGTTAATTGCTATGCTTGAAGCAGATTGAAATATCGTCAAATGAGATAACCAAACAGTTAATCATTTAGTCTGTTTTTTAGCAGGCGAGCCCTAGTCTCTACTCCAATTAGGCTAGGGCAACGTTATACATTGCTATACCATGATCAGATAGATAGACACCTGGCCTGACATTTTATTTGAAAAATCCACAAAGAATGCCGGCACGGTGGCGCAGCGGTAGAGTTGCTACCTTACAGCGCCAGAGACCCGGGTTCGATCCTGACTACGGGTGTTGTCTGTACGGAGTTTGTACATTCTCCCCGTGACCTGCGTAGTTTTTCTCCAAGATCTTCAGTTTCCTCCCACACTCCAAAGACATACAGGTTTGTAGGTTAATTGGCTTGGTGTAGATGTAATAATGTCCCTATTGTGTGTAGATGGTGTTAATGTGTGGGGTTAACTAGTTGGTGCGGACTCGGTGGGCCGAAAGGGCCTGTTTCAGTGCTGTATCTCTAAAACTAAAATTAATACAGCACTCCTTGCCAGAGCATGTGGTTAGAGGCGTACATCACTGCTACCATCTCTGCCAAGGTTTAAATCAGAGTCTGAATGGCATCTAAAGAAATTAAGACCAATGCCTTATATTCCCTTTCTGCTCTAGCTTCGTATTCTCCTGAACTGTGGACCTGACACCGTGTGTATCCCAGATCTCAAACTCTCTGCAGAAACGTAAGTTATTGCTTAATTTGGTTCTAATTTTTCAGATGGATTCTGAACTGGGTTCTTACCCAACAGTCCCAATCAAAAAAAAAATGAGTGACAAGAAATAGCTTCAGAAAGATCCTTTGATCAAATATTAACGACTATGCTTGTCAAGTCTTCTAATGTTTTTGTGTAGATTCGCCGCTTGAAAGGGACCTGATTCATCCACCCCGAAATGATGAACTGGATTTCACTCAATGACCAAACACTTCTTTTCCATTTTTTTTCCCCTTTGTATTTTGGCCGATTCAGCAATTAATTTACACTTGATTTATTGCTTCAGCCATTACTTTGAAGGCATTTGGATGTTGTAGGTCTTAAGGTATTTAACAGTTTAGTCTTTTAGCAGGTGAAAAACCGGCTGCTAATCGGGTGCTGTAGATAATCAGTCCTGCATGCCTTTGCTGGCCATCGCGGCAATTTTTACGACAGTCTCTTAGATTATACTGTTCAAGTTTTAGCCGTAAGTCAACTTCTCTCGCGGGCCTGTCCGCTTTTCTGTTCACGGTCGGGCTGACTCTGATCCCGACCGGGCTTTCTCTGTTTTCTCCCCCCGCTGGGTTGACTGTTCCCAGTTGGGCTGAAGACTCAGCCTCTGTCGGTGGCTCTCTGGACCTGTCCGTGGCCTACACGGTACTAGGCCCTCACCTGACGTCTGTGGCTGCTACTGGGGCTGGCCGTGGGCTACACGGTCCTCTTATTGGTGGCTTCTCTGGACCTGTCTGTGGCCTTCACGGTACTAGGCCACCACCCGACGTCTGTGGCTGCTGCTTGGGCTTGGCTGTGGGCTGCACAGCCCTGGATACATTCCAGGTAAGCTGACACCGTGCTCGGTGACCCTTACTGCCCCTGCTTGTTTTCCTAGCTCTTCCCTGAGCTATTGCTTCCCGTTCCTACCTTTTTTCTTTTTGGCGCCAATTCAAAACCATTTGGCTTGGTGCTGTTCCACTTGTTTCCAAATACTACTTCTATTTTTAACTTTTGTTTTCGATTCTTCTTGCTGGCCTTGTTCTTATCTTCGTTCTTTTATCCTCGTCGCCAGTTGTTGTGTATTCGGATGCTTTGAACAGTCTTGAATAAAGGCTCGGACACGGGAGGAATCATACAAGCTTCTTTACTGCAGGACGCCACCTCCAGATCCCCCTGCTCATGCGTACTTGCCCAAGACATCACAAGACACCAATTACTTATCCTAATTATCCCATACCTAACACTCCTCCCCCTTTAACTCCATTTCACCTGTACGGTATATGCTCTTTTCCTACTATTGTGCGCTTGTGATTTTAATTTAGCATTAGTCCTTTCATTTCAGTTTGACACCTCCCACTCGATCTTCCAATGGAACCACTTGGGAGATCGACGCTTTAAAGTCAAACTTTGAAGTCTAGATTTGAACTTAGTCTCCTGATGCATTGCTGTCTTGTTCTTCTACTGGAAGTAAGACAACCAGCTGCCTAACATCGTTGTGAACAATCGTGGCTTGGATCCTATCCTTCCCCTGAGTGGAATGCCTTGCCCTTCCTTTCAAAGCCTTTGTCAGAGGAATGGAGTAACTTGGAAAGATCCGTACATTAACGTCTCTCACGATGCCTTTGCGGTCTGGATTGGAGCTGACGACTCTGCCCAGCTTGAATTGCCCCCTCAGTGCATTTTGGTCACTTAACCAGGCAATGTCTCCGGCAGTGACATTTCTCTGAGTGGTGTGCCACTTGCTCCTTATAAACAAGTTAGGACCAGCGAGTTGGCTCCAGCTCTTCCAAAACTTGTTCACCTCTGACTGCATTGTTCTAAGTCTTTTGTAGGGGTAGCTGGAAAAGTCAAAAGTCTTGATGTCTCCGCACTGAGATGCTCGGCCAAGCAGAAGAGTTTTTGGTGTGATGTACTGAACGCAGTCTTCCCGGCTTTGTATCCTGGCGTCGATTGGACGTTCATTTGACAGGTTGGCTGCCATGTAAAGAGCTGTCTGAAACTCACTATAACTGAGTGACGATTCTTTTCCAAAACTTTGGAGCGCTCTCTTCACAACGCGCACAGCAGCTTCCGCAGCGCCATTTCTGTGTGGAGAATCAGCAGGATGGATTTTCCACATCCACTCTGTTCCATTTTTAGCTGCGTTCTCCTCCAAAGCTGCTCTGTCCAGGTTGTCCAAAAATCTATATAGTTCCTCTAAGACTGGTTTTGCGCCAATAAAATTGGTGCCTGGATCTGACCAGATCTTCTTGGGGTGCCCACGGATTGCTGTGAATCTTTGATAAGCCGTCAGAAACCCTTCACTTGATAAGGTGTTGACTAACTCTGTGTGGATGGCTCTGCTGGCCATACAGCAGAAGACAACTCCCCAGACTTTGAGTTTTACCCTCTTCTTGACGTCATCGTGTACGTGGTAGGGTCCAAAGAGGTCTACTGTTGTAAACTCAAAAGGAGCAGCAGGTTCAGTTCTTTCAGGCGGCAGATCACTCATTACTTGTTGACATTTCTTTGCCTTTGCTTTCTTGCAGATTATGCAGTGATCAACGACTTTATGAGTAATTCTCCTTCCTTTTATGACCCAAGCCTTTCTTCTCATTTTAAGCAAGGTCCCAGCCACTCCGTCATGACTCTCCCTGTGAGCCTCCCGAGCTAGCAGCATGGACACCCAGGCCTCAACAGGCAGGATGGGAACAGCAACTTTATCCTCTTCAAAGCTCTGCTCTCTCCACCACAAACCATCAGCCCAGAATCTTGGTCTTTATAGGCTACCAGTCGATCTGTTGTGGTGCTTGGGAAAGTTGTGCCCAATTGCGCAGCACAAAAAATGTCTTTTAGAGCATCTTCTCATTCTCTTACTGTAATGACTCCTGTCAAAGAGATGACCTCCCACTTTGGATTGTTTAGGGCTTTGTTCTTGCCAAGAAACCTCTTCGCTGCTCTCCAAATCCATGCGACTGTCTTGATCAGTCGAGTTAGAATGCTGAACCGCTTGACATCAACAAGGTTCTGAATAGCTGACCCTGCAGGTGGTCTCTTTGGGTTTGTTGGTTCCGGTTCTTGCTTCTCTACTTTGGCTCTTGATAGTGCTGCAACAAAAGCTTTCTTCTGTAACTTGTCCATGTTCTCTCTGGCAGTGGCAGCCAGTTCTTTAGCTGATTTTATTGGCCACTCACTCACAGGCAACACCAGGAACTTCGGTCCATTTTGCCACTCCGAATACTGATCAAGGTCTTGAGGGCTGGCACCTCTGGTGATTACATCAGCGATGTTTTGTGGGCCAGGAATCCACCGCCAGTCCTGAATGTTGGTGCTTGTTTGAATCTCTCCAATCCGATTGGCGAAGAATGTCTGAAATCCGTAGCTTTCTCGCTGTATTGCACCAAGGATTGTTTGGCTATCCACAAGATGATACCACTTCTCCACTTGAATTCGACTGTGTAGCTCGAAATACTTCCTTAAGCGTGAGGCGAACACTGCTCCGCACATCTCTGCTTTAACAGCATCTCCTCTGTGGTCCAAGGGAGTTAACTTGGCCTTGGATTCCACAAGTCTGACAATTGGGCCATGGTCTGAATCCCATCTCAGGTACATCACCGCCCCGTAGGTGTGCTCACTTCCATCAGAAAAGGTGATTCCCAAGGGTTCAGTTGCGGAGCAAGAGGGAGTCGGTGCCCTGACGAACTTGACTTTTCCAAGTTGTACATACTCTTCAAAGAGCTTAATTGCATCCTCCCTGAGTCCATCTGAGAGTGCCATGTCCCATGTGTCTCTGACCGAACAGCTTCCCTCTTTTGCTTCTTGGAAAGCTCTGCGTACTAGAATCGCTCCCTTTTGCTTAACAGGAGCCACTATGCCGATGGGGTCATATAGCCCTGCTACCTGGCTGAGAAGCTCTCTTCTTGTTAGGGGATTTGGCGTCTGAGTTTTGATTTGCTCTTGTAGAAGGCCTTGACCAAGCCGCATCTTTTTCTTTCTCTTGGAGAAATTGATTCCCACCATAACGTGGAGCACGTCCTCTTCAACAATGTAGCCCAGACCAAGTGCCTTGTTATCATCATCATGTATTTGGTTTGGTAGGATCATGGTCTTTGTTTTGCTTTTCTTTGCTATCACTGTCCTCCTTCCTCCCACTTTGGCCAGACAGAACCCAAGGCTTGAGCTCAAACCCACCAGCTTTCAGGATTCGTTCCACATTTGCTGTGATGATCCTCAACTGGTCGAGGCTGTTGTGAGATGCGAGGATGTTGTCAACATAGCTGTCTTTCTGGAATACTGCTGCTCATCCTTGAGGTGGGTAAAAGAAGCAATGCACCCCGCAGGTTTGTCTCCGATGTTCACTCTTGTGATAGCATACTCTCCCAGCTCTTCATCCTCGGAATCTCACCAGAGGAATCTGTGTAAGTGTACTTCACGGTCCTCCAACCAGACTGAGTTATACATCTTCTTTATGTCTCCCAGAGCAGCATAGATTCCGCCTCTGAATCTGAGGAGGACGGCGCGAATTTGGTTGAGGACGTCTGGACCTTTCATCAGCAAATCATTTAAGCTGACACCATTGCACTTTTGGCTGCTGTTCCACACTAGTCTCACTGGGGTCGTGACAGAGTGGGGGTTTGGAGCAATAAGGTGACTCACATACCACACTGGTCCCTTCTAGTTTGCAATCATGTCTTCGGACAATTTGATTGCAGCCTTTCGGTCCACCATGTCATGCACCTGAGCTGTGTAGACACTTTTCCATTCAGGTTCTCTGGATAGCTGCCTCTCCGTCCTGAGAAATGTGGCTTCCACTGTCCTTTTATTATTTGGTAGAGAAGCTGGGTCTTCCAACCAAGGATAGCTAGCATGCCAATGTGGGTCTTTACTGTGACGGTCTCCTGTTACGTAGGTGAGGCCTTCCCTTACCACTTCGAGCTCTCTCTCTTCAGCAAGAGTCATTTCTTTTCCGCCTGGCTGGCAGTTTCCACAGCGGCAACCCCCGCACTTTGGCTCGCATGCTGCTCCAATGCTATCCCACTTCCACCAATCCAAGAAGTCCCGATTGGCGGTTGATGTACGTGACTTCTGGGCTTTGACGGCGACCTGTCCGTTTGGTGAAAGTTTCTCAGGGACTGGGGCAGTGAGCTCCTCATACTTTAAAGCAGCTGCTCTCATTGATCTTGCGAAGTGTGTTTTGGACATGTGGGCTGACATGGTAAGCTCCTCAAACAGCTCAGGATGACAACCTCCAACAGTCTTTCCCAGTGGTCCATCCCACAGAATGAGATCTCCAACAGTTCTAATCCTCTGAGGCACTAGCTGACCTTCTCTATGGCTTATGAGCAAATGTATCTCTTTTGGTCTCACAAGTTCCTCAAGTGGGACGTCTGGAAAGAACTTTTGCAGCTGCTGTGGTGTCACATGTTTGTGAACATCTGCAATGCTGTCCAATCCATAACAAACTAACTGGTGCGACTTGATTGTGCCCTTGGGAGTCTTCACTCGGATCTTTAGAAGGTAGCGCCTCGTCTCTACGTGGACCTTCATCCCCCCAACTCCATGGACGATAAGCGTGATGTCTTCACTCCTAAGGTTCAGTCTACCCGCAGCCTTGTGAGTTATGTAGTTGGTATCTGAAGCCAAGTCAATTAATGTCCCAACCTTTTGTCCAGCATTTGCTACGACCTCCAGAA
The DNA here is from genome assembly GCF_028641065.1 of Leucoraja erinaceus. NCBI lineage: Eukaryota > Metazoa > Chordata > Chondrichthyes > Rajiformes > Rajidae > Leucoraja > Leucoraja erinaceus. The sequence continues at coordinate 29,565,910 of NC_073403.1, forward strand.
GCATCATAATCACTGGATGCTGAATTTAGCAATAGTCCTTTCATTTCAGTTTGACTTGACAATGCTTGAATCATGCTGTATTAAATTTTGGAATAAGCCGAATACATTTTGATTTTCTTCACTTTCATTTGATTTCCACTGTTAAAGGGGCATAGTCTTTGATGGGGACATGTTTGGCAGAAAGTCACCTTCCTACTTGCAAACGGTCCATGCTTTTAATTTAAACTATGACAAAACCCTCGGACTATCTTTGATCGGACTTTACTGGCTTTATCTTGCACTAAACATTATTACCTTATCACCTATCTGTACACTGTGGATGGCCCGATTGTAATCATGTATTGTCTTTCCGCTGACTGGTTAGCACGCAACAAAAGCTTTTCACTGTACCTTGGTACACGTGACAATAAACTAAACTAAACTAAATGACAAAAAAGTTTGCGATGATTTTCTTGGCTTCATCATTCTCAACCATGCTTTCAACTGTCAAGGACATAAACTTGTCACATTTATACTTGGAGTTGTTGCAAAACCAGGTGCATAAAATCTGGGGCAAGGGTGGTGAGTTAATGCGAATATAGTCATAGGTGGAGTCTTAGAGTCATACAGTCTAGAAACAGGCCCATCGGCCCACCTTGCCCACACCAACCAACATGTCCCCTCTGAACTAGTCCCACCTGCCTGCGTTTGGCCTGTGTCCTTCTAAATCTATCCTATGTATATACCTATCTTAATGCTTCTTAAACATTGCGATATTACCTACCTCGACCTCCTCGTTCCATACACCCACAGCCCTTTGTGCAAACAAGTTATTCCTCAGGTTCCTATGAAATCTTTTCCCCCTAACCTTAAACCTATGTCCTCAAGTTCTCGATTCCCCTACTCTGGGCAAGAGACTCTGTATTTGCCCGATCTATTCCTCTCATGATTTTTGTACATAATGGGAAAAAGAAAAGTGGAATCAATATAGGATTAGAGTATTGGCGTGGTTGATGGTTGGCACAGACTGGGTGGACTGAAGGGCCTGTTTCAATGCTGTAGGTCTACATGACTCAATAATGGACAACGTTTTACATATTTCCCTTCATATAATCCACACAGATTTTAGTGTGCGACCTTCTTTCCCTCTCAGGCATTGTAGCTTCAGGTTTAAATTTATCCTTGTCATGTATACTGAGGTACAGTGAGAAGCTTTGTTCTGCACGCTATTCAATCAAATCATTGTACAGAAATACAATCATCAAACTCGTACAAGAGCTAGAGTGAAGGAGAAGATACAGAGTGCAGAATATAGTTCTCAGGATTGTAGCGCATCCATGCCTTCATCTCCTCCCGACTGGACTATTGCAACTCACTTCTCCTTGGCATCAGCTCCACCTACATCAACCGACTCCAACTGGTCCAGAACGCAGCCGCCCGACTCATCACCCATACCAAATCCTGGCATCACATCACTCCAGTCCTCAAACAACTTCACTGGCTTCCCATCTCCCACCGGATCACCTACAAAATCCTGAACCTCACCTACAAAGCCCTCCACCATCTGGCCCCCCCATATCTCACTGACCTCCTCTCCCCCTACCTACCCTCACGGTCCCTCAGATCCACATCAGCCGGTCTCCTCTCCATCCACGTCCAACCTCCGCAGTTTTGGGGACAGAGCCTTCTCCAGGGCAGCTCCCAGGCTCTGGAACTCCCTCCCCCAACTGATCCGCAATTCCGTGTCTCTCACCATCTTCCAGTCCCATCTCTTCACCTCTGCCTATCCTTAGCCCCACGTGCCGTCCCTTTTCATCTGTGCATTAATTGCCTCATACTGTGTTTTGTATTGAATTCTGTATTTACTTTGTGTACTAGTCATGTCTCTACTATTTATTTCATTCCCCTTACATGTTTTTCCTCTACCTGCTAAATTTTTGTAAGGTGTCCTTGAGACTCTTGAAAGGCACCCATAAATAAAATTTATTATTATTATTATTATTATTATTATTATTATTATTATTATTATCAGTTCCATAGACAAAGTCCAATGTCCACAATTGGGTACAGGTGAAACCTTAACTTATGGAAGGACCACGGGTTGTAGAAAATTCTTGACCTAAAACATCATCAATCCTTTTCTGTAGAGATGCTGCCTGACCCACTGAGTTATTCCAACACCGTGTCTATCTGTAGAATAGTAGGTCCTATTCTATCATACCTATTGTGCACATGAGGTCTACAGTGTTCTCCCTCAGTGTAGCTGCCTACCTGAGTGCACCCTACATCTCTCTGTAGTGGATAGTTGGCTGTGCTGAGGGACTGTGTAGGAAGGAACTGCAGGTGCTGGTTAGTACCGAAGATAGACACAAAATGCTGGAGTAACTCAGCGGGACAGGCGGCATCTCTGGAGAGAAGGATGGGGTGATGTTTCGGTTCGAGACTGAGGGACAGGCAGGTTTTGGGCAGACCATGGGACCTCTTTCACAGAGACAAACATTCCTCCAGCATCAGCTGCTGACTGCCTCAGTCTGCCTCCCTAGAAACAGTGCAGTTCAGGCATTCCTGCTGGAACGTCGATCTGAGCAGCAAGACTGTCATTCTGGTACTTCCAGTAAAGCAGACGACAACTCATCCCTTCCCCCACCCAAACCACCCCCTCACCAGGTACTTTCCCCTGCAACCGCAGGAGATGCAACACCTGTCGCTTTACCTCCCCCCTCGACTCCGTCCAAGGACCCCGGCAGTCTTTCAAGGTGAGGTAGGGGTTCACTTGCACCTCCTCCAACCTCACCTACTGTATCTGGTGTTCCAGGTGTGGACTCTTTGGTGAGACCGAGCACAGGCTTGGTGATCGTTTCGCTGAACACCTCCGCTCAGTCTGTCCAAACCTCCCTGATCTCCCAGTTGCTCAGCACTTTCACTCCCCCTCCATTCCCACATGACCTTTCTGTCCTGGGCCTCCTTTGTCAGAGTGAGGCCCAGCGCAAATTGGAGGAACAGCACGTCATGTTTCACTTGGGCAGCTTACACCTCAGCAGTATGAACATTGACTTCTCTACTTCAAATAGCCCTTGCTTTCCCTCTCTCTCCATCCCTCCCCCTTCCCAGTTCTCCCACCAGTCTGATTGGCCCCCTGACTACCTTGTATCTCTGTTTGCTTTGTTGTCACCTTCTCCCAGCTACCAATGGTCTATGTTACATGGTCTGTTCTACATTTCCCTTGATTTTCATCTCTTTTGATCTCTGACACTTCCTTATCTCTGTAACTCCCTCTCTTCTGAAGAAAGGTCTCACCCAAACAACACCCATTCGTTCTATCCAGTGTTGCTGCCTGTCCCGCTGAATTACTCCAGCATCTTGTGTCCATCTTCAGCCAGCATCTGCAGTTCCTTCCTAAACACAGTCTTATGCCCCTGTCCCACTTTTTTTCGGTGACTACAGGCGGCTCGGCCGTTGCCACATGGTCACGGGGTGACGCCTGTATGATCGGGAATAGTCTCCTCAAGTCGCCTAATGAGTCGTAACGTTTTTCTGGTGCCGCTGGATTTTGAAATGTTCAAAACCTTTTGGCGACTGTGGGGTTGACGTAACTTATCTTCTCCTGTCGCCGGGCGCTGACTTCGGTGAATTCCATTGGCGATTACCCACGTCAACCTACGGCAACCGGCGACAGGTACCGGTGACTGAATTGTCTTCAGTTGTCACTGACATGGTCGTAGCTTGCCGTAACCTGTCGCGGGTGGACGTAGGTTGAATTTGGTTGTCGTGGGTTGTCGCCTGTGTGGTCGTAGGTTGACGTCCTAAGTTGCGACGATTGGGTCGCCGGTTGTCGGTAGCTTGCCGTAGCTTGCCGCCAACTAGGCTGTAGATTGTCGTAAACATTGTCGTGGGGCCCCCCCGGTCCAGTCGCCACTTTTTCGGTGACTTGCTACAACTGTGACAGTCGGCGAAAAAAATCGCCTTAGTGGAACAGGCCCTTTAGTCCAAACAAACATTTGGCCACTGGATTGGAAACACTGAGGGATAACGCAGAGAGAAAATGGTGGGGAGGTGGAAAAATCAAGGGAAAACACAAAATTTTCATCACACTCGAGACCTCACTGTTTCTCATCAATGACGGATCAGAGTTCTGCCTGTGACTGTTTTTCTTTTATCGCTACTTCCACAGAGACAAGGTACATTTGATTGCTGGAGTCTCAAACCCACTCACGATGGTTTTCAATGCATCCAATGATGGAGAAGGAGCATATGAAACCGAACTACACATCCCCCTCCCTCCTCAAATTGACTTCATCAGTGTTGTGCGGGGTAATGAGGTAAGGTTGGTGCCACTGTGGTATAGTCAGTCCTGTGTCTCACAATGCTGATCTCAGAGCAACCACACTCTCATCCTCACTTCCCTCCAACCTGTTTTCACTCAAACACCCATCAAATGGAACCATTGAACCATCGAAATCATAGGCAGAATTAGGCCATTCAGCCCATCAAGTCCACTCCACCATTCAATCATGACTGGTCTATCTCACCCTCCTCACCCCATTCTCCTGTCTTCTCCCTATAACCCCTGACACCATTCCTAATCAATAATCTATCTATCTCTGCCTTAAAAATATCCATAGTCTTGGCCTCCACAGCCTTCTGTGGCAAAGAATTCCACAGATTCACCACCCTCTGGGTACGATCCTGACCAGCGGTGCTATGTGTACGGAGTTTGTAAGTTCTCCCTGTGACCGCGTGGGTTTTCTCTGGGTGCTCTGGTTTCCTCCCACATTCCAAAGACATACAGGTTTATAGGTTAACTGGTTTCTAAAAATTGTAAATTGTCCCTAGTGTGTAAGATAGTGCTACTGTACAAGTGAACGCTGGCCACGTGGACTCGGTGGGCCAAAGGACATATTTCTGCACTGACTCTCTAAAGTCGAAAGTTGAAAGTAAAAATTCATCACCTCACTCTTATCAGGACCAAGTAACTTCTGCCAAAGCTCCACTTGCCCTGATGCACAAAATTCTTTTCCAACTTCCTCCACGTTTATTTAAGATGTTCCTTGAAACCTAGTCTTCAGTCAAGCATTTGCCACATGTCCTAATGTATCATTGTTGGATGGATTGTATTGTTTTTTGCTGCTCTCTGGATCAGATCCAGACACAGATCCAGACTCCAGCTGCCTCCTCACTGCTAAAGCAAGTCTGTTCAATCCTGACCTTGGGTTAGGTGTGAAGTTTGCACCTTCTCCCTGGGATCATGTGGGTTTCCTCCAGATGCTTGGGTTTCTTCACAGTAATTCCTTGTGGTCATCACTTCCGAAAAGGCCACCAGGGACTATACTGGAGGTTGGACAATTCATAATGGACAATTTTTACATTTATCAAGCCAATTAACCTACAAACCTGTACGTCTTTGGAATGTGGGAGGAAACCGAAGATCTCGGAGAAAACACCCGCAGGTCATGGGGACAACGTACAAACTCCGTACAGACAGTGCCCGTAATCGGGATCAACCCCGGGTCTCTGGCGCTGCATTTTTGCTGTAAGGCAGCAACTCTACCATTGCGCCACATAACTGTGCCACCGTGACTATGCAGCCTGTAGAGCTGCTGCTTCATGCCACCAGTTGATCCTCATCTCATGTGCTGTTTGTGTGGAGTTTGCATGCTATCCCTCTGACTACATGGGTTTTACCCCGAGTTGTTTACCCCAAGGTGTAGGAAGGTTAGGTTCTGGCCTTCTCCGACCTCCAGTTGCCCCCCCCCCCCATGATGAAGAATGATCAGACCCGAAACTTCGCCTTTTTTCCAGAGATGCTGCCTGACCCACTGAGTTACTCCAGTACTTTGTACCTACTACTGACATGGGATGGGTAGGTAATTAGTAATCATAACTTGCCTCTAGTGTGTAGGTGGGTGATAGAATCCGGGGTTATTAATGGGAAGATGGAGAGAATTTAAAGGAAATGTGGGATTAGTTTGGACAGGTTCCTGCTGATCGGACAGACATGATGGGCCAAGGGGCTTGTATCCATGTTGTGTGGTTCTGAACTCTATAGAACTTGCGCTCTGTATTTCAGTGCCGTTTGTAGCCATTGTAAATTGATTGGTGAATTCAGGTGACGTAATAGGGTGAGAAGAGCCACCAAGAGCAAAGAGCGTTTTACGATCAAATGTCCCGAAACGGAACAATGAAATTCTTACCTACAGCAGCGCATCAGGTTTGTGAACACAGGTGTACAGGTGCAGCATGGCCACAACTCACCACCAAGCACCAAGACCTGGCTTGGCTGGTGGTGAGGGGTGCCCTCCCAGTCAGATCCTTCCTGCACCGTCAGAATCTCACGACCAGCGCACGCTGCCCTCGGGACGGCTGCGATGGAGAGGAGACGGTTGTCCACCTCTTCGCAGACCGTGGATTCACAAAGAGAGTCTGGAGAGGTCTGCAAGGGTCCCTGTCATGGTTTATCCCGAACAGCTCCGTAGCAGAGGACACTGTGATTTATGCATTGTTCCCAGGGACACATTCAGAGACTGACATCGAGTGCTGCTGGAAGGTCATTATTTCGGTGAAAGACGCTCCTTGGTCTGCCTGAGCTTTGTTGGCCACCCAGCAGAGCGAGATGTCCTACGGGGAATGTTGCTGACTGGCCCGCTCCAGACTGCAGGAGTACGTGCTGAGGGACACACTGAAGCGCGGTGCAGCCAACACCAAGGCTCTGTCTCCCTTCCACTGCTGGACATTTGGGGCGGGGTGTGGTGGAGACGCACCTCAAACAAGGGAAGGAATACCACACCGGGGGGCCACATGTGGAGCAAGGGTATTTGTTATAATAGACAGATAGACACATAACACTGGAGTAACTCAGCGGGACAGGCAGCATCTCTGGAGAGAAGGAATGGGTGACATTTTGGGTCGAGACCCTTCTACATTTTTCTGGGAACACTACCGAACATAACGCTGGCGAGTGTATGTACAGCCGTGGAGAATGTTGTGTACAGTTCTTATTTGTACATATTTATTATCCTGAATAAAGTTTATTTTGATTAATTCAAAAAGAACCCAGGTGAGGTAATGGAAATCTCAGTCAGAATGCAGTGTGCAGCTGTGGTGGTGTGGTGTGCTGGTGTGGTGGTGTGGTGGTGGTGTGGTGGTGTGTGTGGTGGTGTGGTGTGGTGTGTGTGTGGTGTGTGGTGTGGTGTAGTGTGGTGTGGTGTAGTGTAGTATAGTGTGGTTTGGTGTAGTGTAGTGTAGTGCAGTGTAGTGTGGTGTAGTGTAGTGTGGTGTGGTGTAGTGTGGTGTAGTGTGGTGTGGTGTGGTGTAGTGTAGTGTGGTGTAGTGTGGTGTGGTGTGGTGTAGTGTGGTGTGGTGGGGTGTGGTGTGGGGGGGGGTAGGGTGGTGTGGTGTGGTGTGGTGGTGTAGTGTGGTGTGGTTGTGTGGTGTGGTGTGTGGTGTGTGTGTGTGTGGTGTGGTGTGGTGTGGTGTGGTGTGGTGGTGTGTGTAGTGTGGTACGTTGTGTGGGGTGGTGTGGTGTAGTGTGGTGTGGTGTAGTGTGGTGTGGTGTAGTGTGTAGTGTGGTGTAGTGTGGTGTGGTGTGTGGAGGTGTGGTGTGGTGTGCTGGTGTGGTGGTGTAGTGTGGTGTGTGTGGTGTGCTGGTGTGCTGGTGTGGTGGTGGTGGTGTGGTGGTGTGTGTGGTGTGTGTGGTGGTGTGGTGGTGTGGTGTGGTGGTGTGGTGTAGTGTGGTGTGGTGTGGTGTAGTGTGGTGTAGTGTGGTGTGGTGTAGTGTGTGGTGTAGTGTGGTGTGGTGTAGTGTGGTGTGGTGTGGTGTGGTGTGGTGTGGTGTGGTGTGGTGTGGTGGTGTGTGGTGTGGTGTGGTGTGTAGTGTGGTGTGGTGTGGTGTGGTGTGGTGTGGTGGTGGTGGTGTGTGTGGTGTGGTGTCTAGTGTGGTGTGGTGGTGTAGTGTGGTGTGGTGTAGTGTGGTGTGGTGTAGTGTAGTGGTGTGGTGTGGTGTGGTGTGGTGTGGTGTGGTGTGGTGTAGTGTGGTGTGGTGTAGTGTGGTGTAGTGTAGTGTAGTGTGGTGTAGTGTAGTGTGGTGTAGTGTGGTGTGGGTGGTGTGGTGTGTGTGTGTGTGTAGTGTGGTGTGGTGGTGTGTGTGGTGGTGGTGTGTGTGGTGTGGTGGGGTGTGGTGGTGTGGTGTGGTGGTGTGTGTGGTGTGGTGGTGTGGTGTGGTGGTGTGGTGTGGTGTGGTGTGGTGTAGTGTGGTGTGGTGTAGTGTGGTGTGGTGGTGTAGTGTGGTGGTGTGGTGGTGGTGTGGTGTGGTGGTGTGGTGTGTGGTGTAGTGTGGGTGTGGTGTGGTGTGGTGGTGTGGTGGTGTAGTGTGGTGGGTGTGGTGGTGTGGTGTGGTGTGGTGTGTGGTGTGGTGTGGTGTGGTGGTGGTGTAGTGTGGTGGTGTGGTGTGGTGTGTGGTGTGTGTGTGGTGTGGTGTGGTGTGGTGGTGTGGTGTGGTGGGTGTGATGTGGTGGTGTAGTGTGGTGGTGTGTGTGTGGTGGTGTGTGTGGTGTGTGGTGTGTGGTGTGGTGTGGTGGTGTGGTGTGGTGGTGGTGTGTGTGGTGTGGTGTGGTGTGTGTGGTGTGGTGTGGTGTGGTGGTGGTGTGGTGTGGTGTGGTGTGGTGGTGTGGTGGTGGTGGTGTGGTGTGGTGTGTGTGTGGTGTGGTGTGTGGTGTGTGTGGTGTGGTGGTGTGTGTGTGGTGTGGTGTGTGTGGTGGTGTGGTGTGTGGTGTGGTGTGGTGTGTGTGTGTGTGTGGTGTGTGTGGTGTGGTGTGTGTGGTGGTGTGGTGTGTGTGTGTGGTGGTGTGTGGTGTGGTGTGTGATGTGGTGTAGTGTGGTGTGGTGTGATGTGTGTGGTGGTGGTGGTGTGGTGTAGTGTGGTGTGGGTGTGATGTGTGGTGTGTGTGGTGGTGTCGTGTGTGTGGTGGTGTGTGGTGGTGTGGTGTGTGTGGTGGTGTGGTGTGTGGTGTGGTGTAGTGTGGTGGTGTGGTGTGGTGGTGTGGTGTGGTGGTGTGATGTGGTGGTGTTGTGTACATTTTGATGTCTATTTGCAAACCTATGAGCAATTTCAAATTGAATTGAGCAGTCAATGCCACCTTTATGTACGAGACACTGATGGGTTTTTTTGCAACATGCCAATTTATTGTATTGCCTTCTGGTACTTTGTAATGAACTTGTTTAACGTGTCCTGTGCATATTTCTTTCTTGAAGAAACTGACTAAGCTGAGCTGTAACCCAGTGGAGTTCAACGGCACTCAAACGGTGATCTGTGACCTCGGCAATCCAATGGCAGCTGGCGTGAAGGTGAGACCTACAGAAGAGTTAACTATGACGTAGCAAAGATCTCGATTAACTACGATGCGAAGGTGACACAACTGTATGTACGCCCCAAAATTGTGGACGCAGCCCAGAGCATCTCACAAACCAACCACCCTTCCATTGACCCCATCTACATCTCACGCTGCCTCGGCAAGGCCAGCAGCACAATAAGTCGCATCCTGGCCACTCCCTCATCTCCCCTCTCCCATCAGGCAAGAGGTACAGAAGTGTGAAAACACACACCTCCAGATTCAGGGACAGTTTCTTCCCAGCTGTTATCAGGCAACTGAACCATCCTACAACAATAGGAGAGCCGTCCTGAACTACTATCTACCTCATTGGTGATCTTCAGACTATCTTTAATCAGACTTTACAGGCTTTACCTTGCACTGAACGTTATTCCCTCAATCATGTACCTGTACACTGAGGACGGCACGATTTTAATCGGGTATTGTCTCTTGCTGACTGGTTAGCACGCAACACAACCTTTTTATGGTACCTCGGTACACGTGACATTAAACTAAACTAAACTAAAATGCGGCTGAATTATGTGCCCCTCTATTTTTTTCCCATCATCATGCTCTGCTTACACACATTTCCCACTTATCCTGTTTGCCGGATGCCCTTTACTGGCAAATCAGCCGAGACAGTGGTCCAGGTGACCGACCATCATTGTGCCTTTCTCACCAGCTCCCAGTCCAGGATACGTTCAATGTCAATTAGAAGCCAGCTCACCACCACCACCTTCTCACGGACAGCTGACGATTGGGCCATAATGGCCGTCCTTCTTAAACAAGGCAAAGAATGAATTGCCACAGCATTTATGTCTGAAGAAGGATCTCGACCCGAAACGTCACCTATTCCTTTTCTCCAAAGATGTTGGCTGACCCACTGAATTACTCCAGTATTTTGTGTCTATCTTCGGTTTGAAGCAGCATCCTTCCTACACATTTATGATGGGTTGTTTTCCCTCCCTTGTCCACTTAACACAGGGACAGTTTCCAACCTCTTGATTCTGGCTGTGCTGTGCCAGCTAACTTCCTCTCGGTCATTGCTGAACCATGTCTTTATCTACATTTATCTATAATATTCTTCACACAGCAAATTTCACTCTTCTTTTTACGGTGATATATCGTCTTAGAGTCATAGAGTCATTCAGCATAAGTTGCCCATGCAATTTCCCACGGCCTTCAGACTGATTGTCACCTATCCATATTCTCCAGTTATCCTGCTTGACCTGCTGAATTAACTCAAAAATGTTGTGTCTACGAAGAAAGATTTGATTGCATATAGATACACACAGTGCCATCTAAGTTGGCCACACCTGCCTGCATTTGTCCCATATTCCTCTGAATCTTTCCTATCCTTGTGAGGTACAGTGGAATTTCTTTTTGTTTAGCTTATTATCATGTACCGAGGTACAGTGGAATTCCTCTTTTTGCCAGCCATACACTCCGTCAAAGGCCATTTTTTTGTTTTTTTTTTAAAGTTATATCAATTTACACTACAATAAAACAAACCAGCCCACGGACAATGTGACTACTATACTCTATGATACAATCCTTATTGACATACATTCAACACCCTGCGTAGCAGTAGACCATACCCACAGACAGGGCGTATTCCCTTTCTAATCCAGCAGCACACGTGGCGGGGCAGAGGTAGAGCCTCCACCGTCTGGTGCCGTGCCTCACAGCGCTTGGCCAGGCCCAGGAGCACCCAACCAGGACACGTCAGCATCACAGTGAGCGGTAGAGTTGCTGCCTCACAGCACCAGGGACCCGGGTTCCATCCTCAATACAGGTGCTGTCTGTACGGAGTTTGTACGTTCTCCCCGTGACCTGCATGGGTTTGGTCCGGGTGCTCCGGATTCCTCCCACACTCCAAAGATATACAGGTTTGTAGGCAAATTGGCTTGGAAATTGTTCCGAGCGTGTTTATTTCAGTTTAGTTTATCGTCACGTGAACCGAGGTACAGTGTAAAGCTTTAATGTGTGGGATAGTGTTACCGTATAGGGTGATTGCTGGTCGCCGTGGACTCGGTAGGCCGTGGGGTCTGTATCTATGCTGTATCTCTAAACTAAACTAAACTAAACTCTGAGGGTTGGTTTATTCAAGGGTGTAAATGTTTTTCAGATGAAAATTCACCTGAATCTAACTCTGGCCTGCAAAGATACTTAGGTATTAATTATGCATGCCCCATCTTCCAGAGACTCAGAGAATGCAACAAGTCTGTTTTTTTAAATATTAATTTAGCCCTGCATTATTTACATTTACATTTATTAGTTATTAATTGCTGCCTGACTTTATTTACATGCTAAACAGCTGCCCCTTACACTGAAACAGCTGCCGTGACAATGAGAACGGCCAATTGATCTCTGTTGCTCTTTAGTTATCCACAGGACTCCATTTCATGGCGCACAGCTTGGAACAGGTGGACACCGTCACAATCAGCATGCAGATAAAAAGGTAAACAGGAGCGTTGTATTGAGTGACTTGAGCCCATGTAACCAGAGCTGACACACAGAGCCCCTGGCAGACAGTGGAAGGAGCTTCACTGCCCACCCTGTCAAACACCATCTGCCCCTATTTGTGCAACAGTCTATCCCCCCCCCCTGCCCCAACCAACATTGGCCACAAGGATGGAAAACTGGAAACAAACCGAGGATCAGAATCAGAATCACACTTTATTCGCCAAGTATGTTTTGCAACATACGAGGAATTTCATTGGCCAGGTCAGTCATACAATTAAAAGCAACAGATCACTCAAAACAACACATTTTAACATGAACATCCACCACAGTGACCCGACACATTCCTCACTGTGATGGAAGGCGAAATGAAGTTCAAGTCCTTCCTTAGTTCTTCCTCAGTCGTGGGCCTCGAGCCCCCGTTGACGGGATGATCTTAACTCCCGTAACCGGCGGCGTTCGGGCCTTCCGCATCGAGGCGATCTGCTCCTGCATCGAGGGGGATGTCAGCTCCCTCGCGCCGGTCGATCGAACATCGTGTCGGGGCTGGTCGTACTTTCCGCGACGTTGGAGCTCCCGACTCGGCCTCACCCGAGAATGCGAGCCCTTGGTGTTGGTTCCACGTTGGTCACGGTGGGAGCGATCCCAGGCAAGGGATCCGCTCCGATGTTAAGTCCGCGCCCCACGGTGGGGCTCACGACAGTCCGAGATGGCTTCCAGCTCCAGCGATGGTAGGCCGCAGAGCCCGGAGAATGTGATCCGAAAATTGATCACATCTCCGGGAAGGTAAGAACCTGAAAAAAAAATTTCCTCCGATCCCCTCCCCCCACATAAAACAAATCAAAGAAGATTAAAACAAACTTTTAACGCACTAAAAAATAACAAAAAGAAAGAAAATACGAACAGACTGCCGGCAGGGCAGCCATCTCCTCGGTGCCCCTGGTGGTCTTATGTTCACAAGTTTGCAAGTTATAGGAAAATTTAATAAAAGGAATATATAGGAATATATAATAACAAGCATTATTATTGCATTATTAAACAAGAAGATACTATTGCCCGTATCTTTCATTCAAGGGAGGAGAACACATTGGTAATGACAGTATCAAGAGTCGCCGATGTTCACAAGTTCACAAGTTATAGGAGTAGAATTAGGCTATTCGGCCCATCCAGTCCACTCTGCCATTCAATAGTAAGATTAAACGAGAACTTACCAGTTTGAAGTTTGATCGTTATTTTATGAGCAGTAACATTGAGGGATTACATGAAGAACCCCGCCAGGATGCATGTGTGTCATTCTTCAAAGCAGCGGTGTGAAATCACAGATACAGTGGCTTGCAAAAGTATTCATACCCCTTGAACTTTTCCACATTTTGTCACGTTACATCCACAAACGTAAATGTATTTTATTGGGATTTTATGTGATAGACCAACACAAAGTGGCGCATAATTGTGAAGTGGAAGGAAAATGATACATGGTTTCCAAATTTTTTTACAAATAAAAAACTGAAAAGTGTGGCGTGCAAAAGTATTCAGCCCCCTTTACTCTGATACCCCTAAATAAAATCCAGTGCAACCAATTGCTTTCAGAAGTCACCTAATTAGTAAATAGGGTCCACTTGTGTGTAATCTAATCTCAGTATAAATACAGCTGTTCTGTGAAGGCCTCAGAGGTTTGTTAGAGAACATTAGTGAACAAACAGCATCATGAAGCCCAAGGAACACATCAGACAGGTCAGGGATAAAGTTGTGGAGAAGTTTAAAGCAGGGTTAGGTTATAAAAAAATATCCCAAGCTTTGAACATCTCACGGACCACTGTTCAATCCATCATCCGAAAATGGAAAGAGTATGGCACAACTGCAAACCTACCAAGACATGGCCGTCCACCAAAACTGACAGGCCAGGCAAGGAGAGCATTGATCAGAGAAGCAGCCAAGAGGCCCATGGTAACTCTGGAGGAGCTGCATAGATCCACAGCTCAGGTGGGAGAATCTGTCCACAGGACAACTATTAATCGTGCACTCCACAAATCGGACCTTTATAGAAGAGTGGCAAGAAGAAAGCCATTGTTGAAAAAAAGCCATAAGAAGTCCCGTTTGCAGTTTGCCACAAGCCATGTGGGGGACACAGCAAACATGTGGAGGAAGGTGTTCTGGTCAGATGAGACCAAAATTGAAGTTTTTGGCCTAAATGCAAAACGCTATGTGCGGCGGAAAACTAACACTGCACATCACCCTGAACACACCATCCCCACTGTGAAACATGGTGGTGGCAGCATCATGCTGTGGGGATGCTTTTCTTCAGCAGGGACAGGGAAGCTGGTCAGAGTTGATGAGAAGATGGATGGAGCCAAATACAGGGCAATCTTGGAAGAAAACCTGTTAGAGTCTGCAAAAGACTTGAGACTGGGGCAGAGGTTCACCTTCCAGCAGGACAACGACCCTAAACATACACACAGAGCTGCAATGGAATGGTTTGGATCAAAGCATATTCATGTGTTAGAATAGCCCAGTCAAAGTCCATAAATCCAACCTAAATCCAATTGAGAATCTCTGGCAAGACTTGAAAATTGCTGTTCACAGACGCTCTCTATCCAATCTGACTGAGCTTGAGCTATTTTGCAAAGATGAATGGGCAAAAATGTCAGTCTCTAGATGTGCAAAGCTGGTAGAGACATACCCCAAAAGACTTGCAGCTGTAATTGCAGCTTCTACAAGTGGTTCTACAAAGTATTGACTCAAGGGGGCTGAATACTTTTGCACGCCACACTTTTCAGTTTTTTATTTGTAAAAAAAATTGAAAACCATGTAACGATCAAACTTCAAACTGGTAAGTTCTCGTTTAATCTTACTATTTTACTTCGGAGTCACGTGAGTGGCTACATGAAGATTTTAAAGCTCTGTGATTTCATGCCGTGGAAACGAGTCCATGCATCACATCTGTCTTGATTATGGGGAGAATAGTGTTAATATCATTAGTTAATGATGTTAATACGATATTGAAAACCCAATGATAAATATATTAACCCCAAATTATAGCCCCTATTTATGGGGTGAATTATATTACAGAACTTAAAATTGTTTCTGCAAATGTTCCAGGTTCAATGACTGGTTTGTTATAAAATCGTTGGAAAGTTTTCTCCATTGACCATCCTGCTGTCTTGAGGATTTGGTCCATAGGAACATCCAACTTCATAGCTGCCGATGTAGCTGCAGCCCTGGTGGAGTGAGATTTTAAAAATGCTAGTGTCTACTCCAGCCTTTATTAGGACCTGTTTTAGCCATCTAGAGATGGTCTGGACTGTCACTGTTTTGAGTGGCTGTTTGTAGCTGATTAAAAATGACAATTCTTTCCCTCTGATGATCTTAGTATACTCCATATATAATAGTAAGCGTGTTACAATGCAGAGACGATCATCTGTTGGGTAGGCCCTGAATTCTGTTTTTAGGCCTGCTGACCCCTGTCTGTTTTGTTTGACTAATTCATTGATGTGAAAAGTTAAATTTCCAGATGAAATAGTCATGTTGTCCAGCCTTAGTTTCTGTAGTGACTGGACCCTATGTGCCGTGACCAAGGCCATCAGCATGACTGTTTTCATAGTCAGTTTCTGTAGGGACAGAGCTGTAGCTGGAGACCAGTTTCTTAACATGGTCAGTACAATGCTCACATCCCATATTTGGGAGTACCTGGTTCTTGGGGGATTAACATTAAAAATGCCCCTCATGAGTTTGGTTAACAAGGTGTGTCCCAACAGAATGCCGCTCTGTTCCTTGCCACAGGTATGTTGACAGAGCACTTCTGGCGCAGTTGATGGCACTATGACTGAGCCTCTCATCATAATGGAGGCTTGCCAGGAATTCCAGAACAGACGGGATGTTCATAGATCTGTGGGTGATGTTTATTGTTGTGACAGTACTTCCTATTTCTTGATGCCGCTGAAATAATATCCACTGTTCGGTCTGTCAGTCCCAGGTGTAGTAAAGGTGCTTTCAAACTCTACAAATTAATAGGTTTATCTAATTATGACATGGGTAACTTCCCCTTGTTGCGGGGATGAACCAGTAAATTAGGTCTATGATGGATGGTGATGCATGGTTCAAATACCATGTCTATTCTTTGTCACATAATGTCGATTTGTTTCCACCCATATGGGTGATATATGCTACCATGGTGGTGTGTCAATTTGTAGTCTAACATGCTGGTGATATAACCCAGAACAATATGACTTAAGGCCATGGAATGCACTTAACATTCCCAGGTAGTTTATGCACAGTGTTTGTAATAATGATGCCTCCTGTGCATTCCATCTCCCCCACAGCTGGAGATGGAATTGGTAGCACCCCATCCAAGTGCACTGGCATCAGTTTGTAGTTCCATAGACGGGTAGCTGATAATGTTTGGATTGGAACAATGCCTAATGTTATCTTTCCACCATTTTAGTTCCATTATGGCCTCTGTTGGTCTGTCAAAATGACCACCATAATTTTTGAGTGCTCATATTTTAGCCCTCTGTCATTTTTGATAATGTAAAGGTCCGATTTGTGTGGCTGGAAACGCAGCCACTATAATGCCAATTATTCTTGCTACCAGTCTGATGGATGGTTTTGTGATGTCAATGATTTTGCTGCAAGCCTCCATGAAGGCTATAACCTTTTCTTTCGGCAAAGTCACTGACATGTGAACTGAGTTAAGGGTGAACCCCAGATGATCCATTGTGTTAAATAACATCTGTGGTCACCTCTAATGGGTACTGTATAGTAAGCATCTTTAAAAACGATGCTTGCCATGTAGTAACCTAGGAAATCATTTGCTTAGCAGTAACGAAGGTTTCCATCTAGTAATGAATATATAGTACGAAAGTATTCAAATTAGTCAAATCTATGATGATGCGGCAACCACCATCTTGTTTATGATGAAGATTTTGGACTCGAATTCCTGTGATTCGTGTTGGGTTTCCTCCATTACTCCTTTTTTTATATGGGCACTGTAGTTCAGCATGCGCTTTTGATTTTTCTTTGCCTGTAAACATGAACATTCGGTTCGGTACATGCTGATCTGGAGGATTATGTTTTTGTATAAATTCTATGGTATAACCCTGTACTTCTGAAAATATAAGTGTCGGTAGTTAATTTATTCCATGCATCCAGATAGAATTGTAATCTCCCACCAACCTCATAAGGAACCAGACCCACCTACCTCCATGGTTACTATTGGTAGGTTTGTTACTTTTTCGGCATCCTCCGTGGACGTTGAGGCGCCGGTGTCTGGATCTGTAGTTGGGTTGGTGTTGAGGGTTAGCGCATTCCCCAGGAAGGCCGGTCTGGGCCATGGCCTAAAAAGACCGATGTTGAGTGTTCCTGGCCTTTGAGCTTTCACCAGTTTGTCTTGGCCGACTGGGATGCTTTTTCCTGGCCGAAGTAGTTTTTAGACGTTGCTTTAATGAGCCCCAGGGTTTTACCCTCTTCGTCAAGTTCTTTTACCTGTTTTGATAAGTTGCCTCCAAATAGTAATATTGGTGGTTTGGAGGTTCCAGGTTTGCATAGGCCTGCAAATAGAACTGGAGCAGGAGCAGCTTCAGGAGCAGCCACGATGGCCAGTGCCCGTGAGCATTGGAGCCACAGCAAGACACTTACCACCAGGGAACTGCAAAACACTGAATGTTCCCAGTGTCAACCAGTGTATTTGAAAACCCTGTTGATTGAGCCTCCGAATCAGAGCCAGGGACTTGAACATTCGGTGTTTTTTGCAGAAAGTTCTGAAAATGCCTCCTTATAGCTGGGTGACAGCGCAGGAATTTTATGGTTTTTGCCCGCACAATTGAACAAAACAAACATAGGTTTCAAGATCACCAGGATGCACTAGGGGTATATTTTGCAACTCCCAATCACCCAGAATACCCCCTGTATTAGAAGAGGGAGAAGTGCCATCCAACCTGCTGTAGGACCCTAATTTGCAGGCCTATGCAAACCTGGAACCTCCAAACCACCAATATTACTATTTGGAGGCAACCCGTATCAAAACAGGTAAAAGAACTTGACGAAGAGGGTAAAACCCTGGGGCTCATTAAAGCAACGTCTAAAAACTACTTTGGCCAGGAAAAAGCATCCCTATTCGGCTGGACCAAGACAACGAACTGGTGAAAGATCAAAGGCCAGGAACAGCTCAACATCGGTCTTTTTGGCCTGCTGCCCCCCGACCGGCCTTCCCCCGGAATGCACTAACCCTCAATCACCGACCCACCTGTACTACAGATCCAACGCACACCGGCTGCCCGGCTTTCAACGTAAGGGGGACGTGCCCCCTGAAAAACTCGTAACAAACCTGTACCAATAGTACACCATGGTCCTAGGTGGGGTTCTGGTTCCTTATGAGGTTGGTGGGAGATTACAATTCTATCTGGATGCATGGAATAAATTAACTACCGACACTTATATTTTCAGAAGTATAGGGTTATACCATAGAATTTATACAAAAACATAATCCTACAGATCAGCATGTACCGAACCGAATGTTTCGTGCTTACAGTTGCCAGGACTAGAGGGTCTGAGCTATAGGGAGAGGTTGAGCAGGCTTGGCTGTATTCCTTGGGGCGCAGGAGGATGAGGGTGGGATATTATAGAGGTGTATAAAATCATGAGAGAAATAGGTTGGGTGGATGGACAGAGTCTTTCCCCCAGAGTAGGGGAATCGAGGACCAGAGGACAAAGGTATAAGATGAAGGGGAAAACATTTCATAAGAATCTGAGGGGCAACAATTTCACACATAGGATGACGAGGGTATGGAACAAGCTGTCAGAAGAGTTAGTTGAGGCTGGGGTTATCCCAATGTTTAAGAAACAGTTAGACAGGTACATGCATAGGACAGGTTTGGAGGGATGTGGGCCAAATGCAGGCAGATGACACTAGTGTAGCATGGACATGTTGGCCAGTGTGGGCAAGTTGGGCCGAAGGGTCTGTTTCCACTCTGTATCACTCTGACTCTAATAGCCAATTCCAAACCCACAGAACCAGAGCTCAGGCAAGTCACCCTCAATCCCGAGCGAATGCCAAAGAAACAAGCCAGAACCCCAGCATCCAGCAAAGAATAGAAAGTACAAAGCTGATGAAAGATCTGATAATAAAAATGAACTACAGATACTGGTCTATACCAAAAATGGACCCAAAGTGCTGGGGTAACTCAGCAGGTCAGGCAGCATCGCTGGGGAACATGGTTAGGTGAGGATTTGGGTCAGGAACCTTGTTCAGACTGATTGCCACCCATCCATGTTCTCCAGAGATGCTAGCTGACCTGCTGAGTTACTCCAGCATTTTGTGGGATGATTTGAGTGCATAAGGATACACACAGTGCTTTTGTTTATGGTGGTACACGTGGTCCATCGTAATGGCGTCTCTGTTAAGTCAAACGTCATTCACTTGTTTACCGCCCACGTGACACGTATCTTGGCTAATTATGCGCGCCACCACCTATTAGTATGCAAACTAAGCACAGGGTGCACTCTGTGTGGATGGAGAGGCACCAAGCGGAGGCTGTCCTCAGCATAATGTGTGATTCTGTTGCTAGAATAAGCATGTGGTGCTGGGTGAGACGTCAGCTGGCATCGGGTACCAAAGGGGAGGGGAGCAGACTTCAGCTGCCGTTTGGCTCTCCATTTTCATTGCAGCTAATCATGTGAAGCTGTTCAACAGGGTGAAATCTTTCCTGCATGACTGCCCAGCATATCCTGTGTGCTGACACAATGAAACAATCAATTTTGCAGGTTCATCAGTTCAAGGAGCAGAATTAGGCCATTCGGCCCATCAAGTCTACTCCACCATTCAACAATGGCTGATCTTTCTTTCCCTCTCAACCCCATTCACCTGCCCCATCACCGCTGACACCCTATTATAGCCCACACTGGAGTCACCTTATCAGCGCAGTGGTAGAGTTGCTGCCTTACAGCACCAGAGACCCCGGTCCAATCCTGACTACGAATGCTGTCTGTATGGAGTTTGCACGTTCTCCCCGTGACCGGGTTTGTTTTTTCCAGGTTCCTCCCACACTCCAAAGACATACAGGTTTGTAGATGAATTGGCTTCAGTAAAAATTGTAAATTGCCCCTAGTGTGTAGGATAGTGCTGTGTACGGGCATCACTGGTCGTCACGGACTCGGTGGGCAACCATTGATCACCCGTTCACACTAGTTCTATGTTATCCCACTTTCTCATCCACTCCCTACACAATAGGGGTAATTGACAGAGAGCCAACAAACCTACACACCCACATGTCTTTGGGATGTGGGAGGAAACCCAAGCACCCGGAGGAAACAGGGAGAGCATGCAAACTCCATACAGACAGCACCCGTAGTCAGGATCGAACCTAGATCTCTAGCGCTGTGAGACAATAACGATCAACTGCTCCGTGATAGTGCCCATTTGATGACTTTGGGCGACTCTTCATTGCTAGCAACTATGCAAGTTAGCATCACCTGGATCATGTAATAATAGGCCTTTCTCACGGGGCGACTTGACGCAAGATGTAACCAGAGTGAAGTGGTCGTGGTCTAGCACGATATCACATGATATAACGAGGGGGTAGACAAAGAGTTCCCACGGTACTCGGCATTTCTGTTATTTGTGCGAGTGACTTGTCCGTCTCCCGAGCTTTCCCGTTAAATCTTGAAAGACATTGTAAACTGTCAAGTGTAATTAAATCATCACGTGGCACAAATGATGGGGGGGAGAGAGAGAAATGAGGGGAGACGTATATACACACACAAAGCAGAGTTTTACTGTGTATGTGGGAGACACAGATGGACTGAGCACAGTACCTCGGTCTTATTGTGTGTGGGAGAGGGGGAGAAAGAGACGTACACTCACAGAGGCAGAGTCTCTCAGCCTGTGTGAGAGGGAGGGAGGGAGAGAGAGAGAGGCACACACAAGGTGGATGTGAAATCTCACCTGCCTGTTTCAGTGACAGACACCCGCCGCCAGTAAATGAAGACACCCCCATCTGTCTCCCCCTCCTCTCCCTCGACTCCCCCACCTTTCCCTCCCAACTCCAGTCCCGTCCCGACCCCCTGGGAAACTGAAGGGAGCAACAATTAACTGTTGCCTGCCCGCTGAGTTAAAGAGTTCCCACGGTAGTAAGACGATGTTAGTTGTGCCCAAGTTTAAATTTCCAACGTGTGTTTCAGAGTAAAGAGTCAGCGCAGAATCCTTGATAATCAAAATGCTGGAGTAACTCAGCGGGCCAAGCAGCATCTATCTCTCAAAGTACATGTGAAACATTTCTCACGGACCATAAAAATGCGGGACCTTTCAGTAAAGTCCCTTTTAAAGATTATAGTAATTTTCTTGAATCTCATTAACATAACTCATGAATAAGTTGATGTCCATATGCGGATGCAAATCTTTATTTTTTAAATTCAATCCCACAGAAGACAATTTTTACTCACCTTCTGTCCCCTCTGTCCAGCTTCCGGGTTCACCGTTCGCAGGTGTTCCCACAGTACACGCAAGAGTCAGTACGGATATCGCACTGGCCACTACGTGCATATAATGTTGCAATGTTCAACCACAAGTGTACAAGTCACTCTTGGAGAAATTCAGGCTTGTTTGAATTTTCTCCAGAGTCACCAAGTTACACGAGTACCTGCCGTTAGCGCCACGGTGGTCCACGGTGGTCCACGAATGCCGTACGGTTATGGCAAGAGGTTCCCACGATGTTCAACTCTGGTTAACTCTTACGTCAAGTCGCCCCGTGAGAAAGGGGTTTAAAACAGCCTTGTTTCAATGATCTGTTCAATCTCATCTCCAACTTCTGCTGTCCTTGACCATAATTCCCAATGGCACAGGGGAAGACATGTAATGTGTTGTGATTTATTCTTAAGGTTTGGGTAATGGGATAAAGGCTCATGAAATTAATCATGTCTCTACTACTAGCCTCTGTAACTCTATATTATTTTTTTTTTGCAGTAAAAACTCACAAAATTCTGATAGTAAGGTGGTCCATTTGAAGTTGCAAGTCAAAGCTCTGGCTCAGCTTGTTCTCAGAGGGTAAGATACAAATTATAATCATTACTTTAACCACCTTTCATGGGCTTCTTTGTGGAATATCAGACCGATCTAGGATCTCCTGTTTGTTACAGGGATCAGTTACAGTTTAGTTTATTGTCACGTGTACTGAGGTACAGTGAAAAGCTTTTGTTGTGTGCTAACCAGTCAGCGGAAAGACAATACATGATCTCTATCGCTGATCTAGACCGACAGCTGAGTAGGATACACCACCCTCATGTTTTTTTTACTGCATAACACATAAGCCATTCTTCTATTTTAGTTTGGTTTATTAATTATTATTGTCATGTGTTCTGAGGTACAGTGAAAACCTTTGGTTTGCGTGCGATCTAGTCAGAGAAAAGACGATACATTAATGCAATCAAACCATCTTGAGTGTACAGATAAAATATAATGGATACAATATTTAGTGCAAGATATAACATTGAAGTCTCTTTAAAGATATTTGAATGGTCTCCAATGAGGTAGGTGGGAGGTCAGGACCGTACAGTAATGCAACGTTAGAGTTGCTGCCTTACAGCGTCTGAGATCCGAGTTTGATCCTGACTATGGTTGCTGTCTGTACGGAATTTGTATATTCTCTTTGTGACTGCATGAGTTTTCTCCGGGTGCTCTGTTTACCTCCGCACTCTAAAGAACGTGCAGATTTGCAAATTGTCTCTGGCATGTCGGATAGCGCTAGTGTACGTGGTGATCGCTGGTTGGCACGGACTCAGTGGGCCGAAGGCCTTGTTTCCGTTCTGTACTTTGCTCCGCATTGCTTTAGGATAGAGAGTTCCAGGCTTTTGGTTTTGCTAAAATGAAGGAATAGTGATATAATTTACAGTAGGAATTATGTTTTCAAATAAGTAAGAATGATGCATAAGTTTAAATAAGAAGGAAGAGAACATGAACATGACCTTAACATATTCGCATCAACTCCCACCGCCTTGTTCCAATAATGTAAGGCAGAGAGCTGAGATTGGGTGAGAGAATTGGCGCAGAAGTTAGTTTGAGACTTGCCATGGACTGGTACTGGAGGAGAAAAAACATTTGATTTATAATGCAGTCACTTCCAGCTATAACCACACTGGGCCCAGTATGTGTAGAATCTCCCAGCACATTAGCAAGCACGTGAATTATTTGAGTTTAGTTTATTGTCATGTGTACCGAGGTACAGCGAAAAGCTTTTGTTGCACGCTAACCAGTCGTCGGAGAGACAACACATGATTACAATCGAGCCGTCCACAGTGTACAGATAGGTGATAAGGGGAATAATGTGAATAACGTTTAGTGCAAGATAAAGTCCAGCAACGCAAGTGAAGTAAAGTCAAGGCAGCGGTAGAGTTGCTGCCCTACAGTGCCAGAAATGTGGGTTCGATCCTAACGATGGGTGCTGTCAGTTCAGTGTTTGTACTTTCTCCCCGTGACCACGTGGGTTTTCTCTGAGATCTTCGGGTTTCCTCCAGAGACGTACTTGTTTGTCGATATAATATGGTATAAGTGTACATTGTCCCTAGTGTGTGTGTAGGATAGTGGTAATGTGCGGGGATCTCCAGTCGATATGGACTCGGAAGGGCTAAAGGGCCTGTTTCCACGCTGTATCTCTTAACTAAACTAAATAAAGATAGTCTGAGGGTCTCCAATGAGCTAGATAGTAGCTTAGGACTGCTCTCTAGTTGTTGGTAGGATGGTTCAGTTGCCTGATAACAGCTGGTCAGAAACTATCCCTGAATCTGGCATGTGTAGTTTGATACCCATCCTGATACCTAGCTTTATCACGTAGGACTTGGTACATAGGAAAAGCACCAAAATGAATATCAGATGCAAAGATCATAATTCACTATTCTGTCCATTTTGAGGCAGCATCTGCTCTTGATTTGTATGTAAAGTTCAACAACCGTAGAAAAAGTCTATTCTGTACAGATTAAACAGGAAAGAGAGGGTTATCTGATCAGCTGCTCTGCATTGGACTATCTCAAATCAATGAAATTAATCAAGATAGATCTGTCCATGAAGGGGAAATCTAATAAGGCAAGAAACTGAATAAACAAGAATCAGGAGCTCACACAATCTCATAACCTTTTGCCTTTCAACATCAGGGCTTCGCAGCCTGAGCAGATTATACTCCCATTCATCAATTTTGAATCGCCTTCAGATACGGTGGTGAAGAACAGCAGCCTACCAGTGATAGCACATGTCTATGAGGTAGGTACACAACATTGCTCCGCACCATCACCAGTACCTGCGCACATTGTCACCTTGGCATGCAGTGTGCTCTCCCATTTGGGTGAGTGCATCCCAGAATCAGTTTTTGTTTTCCAGATGAGTGAGTACTGTGTGCAGCGTGGTAGAGATGGCATCTTCTGTGGAACGGTTGGGGCGATAGGAAACTGGAGGGAGTCTAACGATGAGGGGAGACTGGCAGTAATGTGAGGTTTCACCAGGCGTTCAAAGCACTTCATTATTATTAGGGACAGGGCGATAGTCATTTAGGCAGGCAACAACTGGTTTCTTTGCTCTTGGGATTATTGTGGAAGGTTTGAGGCATGTGGGGACAATGGCTTGACTAAGGGAGATGTTGGAGATGTCTGTTAGCACATCTGCTAACTCCTCAGCACATTCCTTGAGCACACGTCCTGAGATGTTGTCGGGTCAAGAGGTAAAGAGCTTCAACCTCCTAGGTGTAACTATCATCAATAATTAGGGGCGGTCACGGTGGCACAGCGAATGCAGCGCCGGAGACCCGGGTTCGATCCCTACTATGGGTGATGTCTGTACGGGATCTGTACGTTCTCCCCGTGACTTGCGTGGGTTTTCTCTGAGATCTTTGGTTTCCTCTCTCACTCCAAAGACGTACCGGTCAGTATGTTTATTGGCTTGGTAAAATTGTAACTCGTGTTAGTGTGTGGGGATCGCTGACGGGCCGAAGGGCCTGCTTCACGCTGTATCTCTAAACTAAACTCAAAATGAGGGATAGCATGTTAAATGAGTGTGAAGAGATGTACTAACCAAAGATCCTATAGCAAGCAAGATAGATCACTCGACGAAAAAGACGTAGTACGGTCATGGGCAGATTCATGGGTAATTTTAGGCCCCATTTGCGTAACCGGCTTCCGTCTCCACACCAAAGATCCAATAGATCGCAAATGCGGAGACAGAAATAGGTTACGGAATCATCCTCGTAAAAATAAAAGTTATTTGGTAAAAGTCTTCTCCTCATTTTCAGAATTTTAATTTATTAACACAAACTGTTCCCCCGCAATGTTGATTACACTGCAAGTCGGGTAGGGTCGGGTTACGGAAATGGATGAAAAAAAGGCCCACGTTCCGTTCCGTTGCGCACTACACATCAGCCCATTGCATTTAGCAGGAGTGGTCTATCTATAGGATCTTTGGTATTAACTGATTGATGAAATGATTGTAATGTAATATAACATCCTCTTTATCTAATCCCAGCTACACAACAAAGGCCCATCCGCCATTAGTAAAGCCATTGTGGAAATGGACTGGCCTGCAGACTTCAATGGCATTAATCTCTTGTTCAAATCAATGGTTGAACCAACAAATGAAATTAAGTGCACGGTAGACTCCATTGAAGCTGAGAACTGGGTAAGATTTTAGATTTGCATTGGAATAGTAATGGCAAGATGGGAGTGACACTCTGGTGACAATTGAAATGCAAAAATAAAGAATGCAGATGTTGGTAATCTGTAACAAAAGCAGAATATGCCAGCAATATCCAACAGGGCAGACAGCACCTGCAAGAGAAAAGCAGAGGTCGTGTTTCAGATCAATAACCTTTCATCAGAATAAGGAATAATCAGAAATGAAAAGTTATTTTGAGCAACAGAGAAACTGGAGGGATGGGGAGAACAGAGTGGACAAGATAATAAGTTCTGGCGAAACTCAGCGGGTGAGGCAGCACCTATGGAGCAAAGGAAATAGGCAACGTTTCGGGCTGAAACATTGCCTATTTCCTTCGCTCCATAGATGCTGCCTAACCCGCTGAGTTCTCCTGCATTTTTGTCTACCTTCAATTTTCCAACATCTGCAGTTCCTTCTTAAAGATAATAAGTTCATAAGGTCATGTGACAGGAGCAGAATTAGGTCATTCGGCCCATCAAGTCTACTCCGCTATTCAATCATGGCTGATCTATCTCTCCCTCCTAAAACCATTCCCCTGCCTTCTCCCCATAACCTCTGACACCCGTACTAATCAAGAATCTATCAATCTCTCCCATAAAAATATCCACTAGCTTGGCCTCCACAGCCTTCTGTGGCAAAGAATTCCACAGATTCACCACCCAGACATTACAATGTCTGTGATAGAGTGGACACTGAAAGAAACTGAATGACAGAGGTGGGCTTGGTGCTGGGGGGGGAGGGGGGGGAGTGAGGGTACTGAAGGCTTGTTAATAAATAGTGATATCCATCCTGGTGGCACAGTGGCACAGTTGGTAGTGCTGCTGCCCTCACAATGTCAGAGACCCGGATTGGACCGTGACCGTGGCTGCTGTCTGTGTGGAGTTTGCACGTTCACCCTGTGACTGCATGGGTTTTCAACTATAACCAAACAATATCACAGAATAACAAGCAGTCAATTATGACTGGGGGGGGGGGGGGGGGGAGGAGCTTTTTTCATCTAATGCTCCAATCCACTCCACATGGACACTAAAGGCTCATGCAACTGCAGGGATCCTGTGCAAAATGCCCAGCTGGTGCAGGCAAAAAGGTTTTTGGTACAATGGACTTCATCAGTCAGGGTAATGAGGAAAGAATGTGGGATGTGTAGGAAGGAACTGCAGATGCTGGTTTAAATTGAAGATAGGCACTTGAACCTCCGGGTGGCGCCAGCAATGGCTGCCTCGCCAACAGTCAGCCTGTCCCTTCCTTATTTGTTGGTTGTTTGTATGTGTTAAATGTATGTTTTTAGTATACTTTGGCATGTTTAGGTGGGGGTGGTGGGATGCATATTTTTTTCCATATCGTATCTCCATCCGCACTGCAGCCTAACATCGAGGAGTTGGCGGCCTCTGCTGGAGACCGACTTCGAGAGCTCCACTGCTGGAGCCTGCGGAATTAACATTTGATCGCCCCGACGCGGGAGCTTCGACCGCAGGCTGTGGGAGCTTCAATAGCCCCGACTGCAGGAGAATAAAGAGGAAGCAGATTAGACTTTTTTGCCTTCCATCACAGTGAGGAATGTGGGAATCCACTGTGGTGGATATTCAAATTAACCTTTATGTAGTTGTATGTCTTGTTGCTTTTCTTAGTATGGCTGTATGGTAATTCGAATTTCACTGTACTTAATTGGTACACGTGACAATAAACTGACCTTGAAACCTTGAAATGCAGGAGAAACTCAGCGGGATAGGCAGAATCTCAGGCAGCGACTTTAGAGAGCTCGGAAAAATGCTGAAAAGCAGGACCTCCAGGGTTGTTATCTCCGGTTTGCTTCCAGTTCCACGTGCTGGCGAGAGCAGGAACAGGGAGATACGGGACCTTAATGTGTGGCTGAGGAACTGGTGCACGGGGCAGGGATTTAGATTCTTAGATCACTGGGATCTGTTTCGGAGTAAGGGGAAAAGTACAAAAGTGACAGATTGCATCTTAACAGGTGGGGGACCAGCATTCTGGCAGGCAGGTTTGTCACTGCTACACGGGTGGTTTTAAACTGAATAAGGGGGGTGGGGTGTCAAATGGGATAGTCGAGGATGGAGTTAAAGAGAAAGGGTTTCTTAAATGTGTGAGCGTAGAGACAGAGGGGTGTAAAATTAGGGTAGAAGCAATAGGTAGCAAGGTGAAAAGTAAAAGTGGCAGGCAGACAAATCCAGGGCAAAAATCAAAAAGGGCCACTTTTCAACATAATTGTATAAGGGGAAAGAGTGTTGTAAAAACAAGCCTGAAGGCTTTGCGTCTCAATGCAAGGAGCATTCGTAATAAGGTGGATGAGTTGAATGTGCAGATAGCTATTAATGACTATGATATAGTTGGGATCACGGAGACATGGCTCCAGGGTGACCCAGGTTGGGAGCTGAACATCCAGGGATATTTAATATTCAGGAGGGATAGACAGAAAGGAAAAGGAGGTGGGGTAGCTTTGCTGGTTAGAGAGGAGATTAACGCAACAGAAAGGAAGGACATTAGCTTGGAGGATGTGGAATCGATATGGGTAGAGCTGCGAAACACTAAGGGGCAGAAAACACTAGTGGGAGTTGTGTACAGGCCACCTAACAGTAGTAGTGGAGTTGGGGATGGCATCAAACAGGAAATTAGAAATGCGTGCAACAAAGGTAAAACAGTTATAATGGGAGACTTCAATCTACATATAGATTGGGTGAATCAAATTGGCAGGGGTGCTGAGGAAGAGGAGAAGAGGATTTCTTGGAATGTATGCGGGATAGTTTTCTAAACCAACATGCAGAGGAACCAACGAGAGAGCAGGCTATTCTAGACTGGGTATTGAGTAATGAGGAAGGGTTAGTTAGCAGTCTTGTTGTGCGTGGCTCATTGGGCAAGAGTGACCATAATATGGTTGAGTTCATCATTAGGATGGAGAGTGACATTGTTAATTCAGAAAGAAGGATTCTGAACTTAAAGAAAGGTAACTTTGAAGGTATGAGACGTGAATTGGCCAAGATAGACTGGCAATTGATTCTTAAAGGGTTGACGGTGGATATGCAATGGAAGGCATTTAAAGACTGCTTGGATGAGCTACAACAATTGTTCATCCCAGTTTGTCAAAAGAATAAATCAGGGAAGGCAGTGCATCCGTGGATAATAAGGGAAATCAGGGATAGCATCAAAACAAAAGATGAATCATACAAATTAGCCAGAAAAAGCAGCCAACCAGAGGACTGGTAGAAATTCAGAGTCCTGCAGAGGAGGCCAAAAGGCTTAATTAGAAAAGGGAAAATAGATTATGAAAGAAAACTGGCAGGGAATATAAAAACTGACTGCAAAAGGTTTTATAGATATGTGAAGAGAAAAAGATTAGTTAAAACAAATGTAGGTCCCTTGCAGTCAGAAACAGGTGAATTGATCATGGGGAACAAGGATATGGCGGACCAATTGAATAACTACTTTGGTTCCGTCTTCACTAAGGAAGACATAAATAATTTGCCGGAAATAGCAGGGGACCGGGGGTCAAAGGAGTTGGAGGAACTGAGTGAAAACCAGGTTAGCCAGGAAGTGGTGTTAGGTAAATTGAATAGATTAAAGGCTGATAAATCCCCAGGGCCAGATAGGCTGCATCCCAGAGTACTTAAGGAAGGAGCCCCAGAAATAGTGGATGCATTAGTGATAATTTTTCAAAACTCTTTAGATTCTGGAGTAGTTCCTGAGGATTGGAGGGTAGCTAATGTAACCCCACTTTTTAAAAAGGGAGGGAGAGAGAAAACGGGGAATTACAGACCAGTTAGTCTAACATCGGTAGTGGGTAAACTGCTAGAATCATTTATAAAAGATGGGATAGCAGCATATTTGGAAAGTGGTGAAATCATTGGACAAAGTCAGCATGGATTTGTGAAAGGTAAATCATTTCTGACGAATCTTATAGAATTTTTCGAGGATGTAACTAGTAGAATGGATAAGGGAGAACCAGTGGTTGTGTTATATCTGGACTTTCAAAAGGCTTTCGACAAGGTCCCACATAAGAGATTAGTATACAAACTTAAAGCACACGATATTGGGGGTTCAGTATTGATGTGGATAGAGAACTGGCTGGCAGTCAGGAAGCAAAGAGTAGGAGTAAATGGGTCCTTTTCACAATGGCAGGCAGTGACTAGTGGGGTACTGCAAGGCTCAGTGCTGGGACCCCAGCTATTTACAATATGTATTAATGATTTAGACGAGGGAATTGAATGCAACATCTCCAAGTTTGCGGATGACACGAAGCTGGGGGGCAGTGTTAGCTGTGAGGAGGATGCTAGGAGGCTGCAAGGTGACTTGGATAGGCTGGGTGAGTGGGCAAATGCATGGCAGATGCAGTATAATGTGCATAAATGTGAGGTTATCCACTTTGGTGGCAAAAACAGGAAAGTAGACTATTATCTGAATGGTGGCCGATTAGGAAAAGGGGAGATGCAATGAGACCTGGGTGTCATGGTACACCAGTCATTAAAAGTAGGCATGCAGGTGCAGCAGGCAGTGAAGAAAGCGAATGGTATGTTAGCATTCATAGCAAAAGGATTTGAGTATAGGAGCCAGGAGGTTCTACTGCAGTTGTACAGGGTCTTGGTGAGACCACAGTTGTAATAGATATTGGTGACGCTGCATTTGAAATATTGTGTTCAGTTTCGGACTTAAGGAAGGATGTTGTTAAACTGGAAAGTGGGCAGAGTAGATTTACAAGGATGTTGCCAGGATTTGAGGGCCTGAACTACAGGGGGAGGTTGGGTGGGCTAGACCTTGGAGTGCCGGAGGATAATCTTATAGAGGTGTATAAGATCATGAGGGGAATAGATAGGATGAATGCACAATCTCTTACCCAGAATAGGGGGATCAGAAACCAAAGGACACAGGTGAAAGGTGAGAGGAGAAAGAGTTAGGAAACTGAGGGGCAACTTTTTCACACATCGAGAGGGTGATGGGTATACGGAATGCCAGACAAGATAGTTAAGACAGGTACTATTGGACAGGTACACGGATAGGAAGGTTTAAGAAGGATATGGGCCAAATGCGGGCGGGTGGGATTAGTGTAGATGGGACATCTTGGTCGGTATGGGCAAGTTGGGCCAAAGGGCCTGTTTCCACGCTGTATGACTCCATGGCAGATCATGGAAAATCCAGTCTGATGTTCCTCAATGAAATTGTTAAAAATAGATTCATGATCTAACTGTGATTGTTGTCAAAAATATCTTAAGGATCTTTAGTAAGTTATACTCTTCTTTTACCTGTAGGTCCTGTCTTTAAGCACGCAGAGTCCATTTACTACTGAGAACATTCGTCATGAGTTGAATAAAAGAGATGTCAACAAACCTGAAGCTTTAGTGGAGGAAACCATCTTAAATTTGGTAAGAATGATCATCAAAAACTCATATGAAAATTATTTGATGTTCTAATTTTTGCTTGTTCTTATAAAGTCACTCTGCACACAATTATCCCAAGCTGTTGCTATGAAGTAATATCTTGGCATATTAATTGATTCCATCTTTCCAGTTGGCTGAGTCTGCATAGAGTGAAGGGCCTGTCCCACATTGCGACTTTTTCAGTGACTACAAACGCACTAAAAACCGTCGAGTTGTACGACACGCCGCTCCACCCGCCTTCAACACAAGACGGTTACACCAAAGTACAATAATCACATTGGAAATGAATTTATCTGCAATAAATCTAAGGACCAATAACTTTTTAAAGGATAAGTCGGCGCTATATATACCCGCATCACCAGCCGTCACTCGCAGGACAGGATTAGTCTGCGTGTGACAGGGCGCACAACATGATAAGACACCCAGATGTCACCTGAAGATTTTGAACATTCCAAAATCCAGGGGCGACAGGGAGACACTGGGATTCACATGCGTCACGCCCCGATCACGCCGCGACAACCTCTTTTCAGGCTGTCGCCGAAAATGTCGCCCAAGTGGGACAGGCCCTTGAGTTGCCATCTATATACATTGGAAGAACACAAACTACTGGAGTAACTCAGCGGGCCAGGCAGGATCGCTGGAAAACATGTTTTTGGTCAAAATACATTCTTCACACATGTTTTTTTTTGTAAAGCAGTCTGTCGGTTCTTTGTTTCCACAGTGAAAGGATGCTGGCCCATTAACTGCTAACTTTCTGCTGTCAAAAATGTAACAAAAGGCTGCAGGTGCAAAGTGGTTGTAATGCAAAAGAGTTGCCTCACTTATAATCACACATTCAGAGCCCAAGGCAGGATAAGCATTTCAATCCATAGCTTCATTAAAACCAGCACATTCCAAGTACAATGGACTCTTGGCCCATTTAGGTCTAAATTTAAAATGGTTTCTGCTTGCTTATTCTAAAAAAATGATAATTTCCTGTCAACTGTGATAGTTCCCACTTCTATTTTCTTACATTTAATGATTCAAGACTTTTCAGGAAAATATTATGGGTCAGGTTAAACATTTGTTTTTAATTCCCCTACCTTGGGCCTACTCTTTAGATTGTTGGTGTCAGATCATGGGAATATGCAATTTTGGAATAGGATCTCTAAAGATTTTGCATGCTTTCTGGGAGATCTTGGTGATGGACAATAGTCCATCTGGTTCATTGTTGTGTGATTTGTGAGCAAGTATACGTACATTAATCCTATCAACTTTGACATCAGTCAGGTCTGCCTTCACTCTTTAGATGGCCTGAGTTTACCATTAGATTTTACCAAATTATGCAATGGCTCTTGATGGCTCTTTACCAATGTGTTAACATTGCAATATAATGCTTGTTTTTATCGGGAATCATTCGGGCTATCAATGACAATAACCATTTTGTCCAGTTAATGATATTTGTCCTAGATACCAAAATCTGGCCCTGCCGATTATTAACAAAATAGGCTTTGAATCCCAAAGGCATTAACTCTTCATCTGGACTGACTCATGGTGGAAATAAATCATGCTTGGGCTTCTGACGTGCTTTTTTATTAAGGAGTGCATTGGTTATGAACATTATATTGTGAGAGGATAAAGTATTACCACCTCTGCATGGGTCTAACAAACATTAAGGCTGATTAAGGTTGTCTTCATTTTAGACCTGTGACGTTTCCAAATGTGTGAAAATTGTGTGCCATGTGGGTCGTCTGGAGAGAAATAAGAGAGCAGTGATCAGCATACAATCCACTCTCAGAATGGAGCCCTTCATAAAGGTAAACCACAGCTTCAGCTTCCAAGTCAGTCATATCATGGTGATGAAAATAATATTACAGTGGTGGATGGTTATAGTAATCCCACCGAATCCACGCCCACCAGCGATCCTCACGCACTAACGCTATCCTACATACACTAGGGACAATTTACAATTTTACCAAGCCAATAAACCTACAAACCTGTATGATTTTGGAGTGTGGGAGGAAACCGGAGATCCCGGAAAAAATCCACGCAGGTCATGGGGAAAACGTACAAACTCCGTACAGACAGCATCTGTAGCCATGATCAAACCCGGGTCTCTGGCGCTGTGAGGCAGCAACTCTACCGCTGTGCCACCGTGCCGTCACAGTAGTTAGAGGAAATTTGATAAAACGAGAGACCAAGCATAGACTAGGCGACTGTTTCACCGAATATTTGCACTTGTTCCATCTTGGCCTGCTGGATCTCCCGTTCCCATATTGTTCTTTCTGTCCTGGGCCTCGTCCATTGCCAGAGTGAGGCCACTGGCAAACTGGAGGAACAGCACCTCATATTCCACTTAGGTAGCTTCCAACATAATGGGATGAACACTGAATTCCTCAAGCTCCCAACACTTATTTACATGGATCTTAAAAATAAATAAAATGCTGGAGTAACTCAGAGGGACAGGCAGCATCTCTGGATATATAGAATGGGTGACAAGAAACCTTGTGAAGGGCCTGCAGAAGGGTCTCGACTCAAAACATCACCCATTCCTTCTATCCAGAGATGCTGCCTGTCCCTCTGCGTTACTCCAGCATTTTATGTGCATCTTCAGTGTAAAGCAGCATCTGCAGTTCCGTCCTATACATGAATCTTAATTTTGTCTAGAAAATAACGGGGAAGAAGTAAACAAAACCACAAATTTGTGTTTTGCAGAATCAATACAAACAGTATACTTTCCAGTCCAGAGCATCTTTCATTGTGAAAGAAATGCCGTACAAAGTAGAGCCTGAAGAATTCCCCAGTGGCAATACCATGGTGAGTACCGACGATTCCGATCCCAGCTGTTGGAACCCATCCAAGCTCCAGCCACGCGGCATATTGGTTAACATAGAGGTGTTATGAATAAATGCAACAAGGATTCTCCCAGTCAGACAACATATTCACTGGAAGACTGGTGGGCCTGTCCCACTTAGGCGACTCTTTAGGCGACTGCCAGGGACTAGTTTTAATGGAATTCACCTACAATACCTGTCGACAACCTACGACAGTAAAAATTCAAGTCAAGTCAAGTCAAGTCACTTTTATTTCTATAGCACATTTAAAAACAACTCTCGTTGACCAAAGTGCTTTACATTGGTCGAGGTGCTAACGTTATACAACAGTGGTCTTAAAAGAGTCGATGGAGGGGGCAATTCTGATGGGAAGAGGGATGCTGTTCCACAGTCTAGGAGCTGCTGTTGCCACTGTCGCCACTGTTGCCGAAAAACTTTCAACATGTTGAAAATTTTGCGGCAGTCGCCTGTAGTTGCCCCAAAAATCACCTAAGTGGGACAGGCCCTTTAGGTTGCAAGTAGGAATCTTGTTGTTTCCATTGATCTTTTGCTGATGTTATCCATAATGGAACAATCATCCGCCTACTTGCATTTGCCCCATTAATCTGTTCACTGCCAAATATTAATTTCACTATTGGCCATGACCCAATTTTACCCGGGGGTGGGGCGCTGAACAGGTTAAAGAAATGAAGGAGTAAATTTGACTTTATCTCAGAATCTTAGGATAGCACATTTAATAGAACTACTGCCTTCACTGCTCCAGTGACGGTCCAAACCTGACCTCTTGCGTCTATGTGGAGTTTGTATATTCTGCTCGTGATCATATGGAAATCCTCCCACAAGTTCTAGTCTTTTTCTTGCATTCCTAAGACGTGCGGTTTGGTAGATTAAATGACCGCTGTAAACAGAGCCAAATGTAGGGGATTTAGCCCTGTTTCGGCCCGAAACATTACCTATTTCCTTCGCTCCATAGATGCTGCCTCACCCGCTGAGTTTCTCCAGCATTTTTGTCCACCTTCGATTTTGCAGCATCTGCAGTTCCTTCTTGGACAAATGTAGGGGATGGTGGGATCTGGAGGAGTTAATGAGTGTGCGGAGAGAATATAATGAGATTAGGATAAGAATAATGTAAACAGTGGTTGGTGCAGACATGGTGAGCTCAAGGGTTGGCTTCCATCCTGTATGAGTCCGTGGCTTATCCCACATCAGGATATCCAAAAGATTCAAGATTCAAGAGAGTTTATTGTCATGTGTCCCAGATAGGACAATGAAATTCTTGCTTTGCTTCAGCACAACAGAATATAGTAGGCATGAATACAGAACAGATCAGTGTGTCCATATACCATTATATAAATATATACACACATGAATAAATAAACAGAACAAGTGCAAATAAACAGATAAAGGGCTATTAATGTTCAGAGTTTTGTTTCAGTTGAGTTTAATAGCCTGATGGCTGTGGGAAAGTAGCTATTCCTGAACCTGGACGTTGCAGTCTTCAGGCTCCTGTACTTTCTACCTGAAGGTAACAGGGTGATGAGTGTGTGGCCAGGATGGTGTGGGTCCTTGATGATACTGCCAACCTTTTTGAGGCAGCGACTGCGATAGATCCCCTCGATGGTAGGGATGTCAGAGCCGATGATGGACTGGGCAGTATTTACTACTTTTTGGAGTCTTTTCCGCTCCTGGGCGCTCAAGTTGCCGAACCAAGCCACGATGCAACCGGTCAGCATGCTCTCTACTGTGCACCTGTAGACGTTAGAGAGAGTCCTCCATGACATACCGACTCTCCGTAATCTTCCTAGGAAGTAGAGGCGCTGATGCTTTCTTTATGATTGCATCAGTGTTCATCTTATAATCATTGAGGTGTACAGACATAAGAAAATGAGCTAACCAATTTATACAATACAAATGTGTACGGTCTCGACACGAAGCATCACCCATTCCTTCTCTCCAGAGATATTGCCTGTCCCTCTTGAGTTACTCCAGCTTTTTGTGTCTTATACAATGCAAAACACAATAATATGATGAGAACACTTGTATTCTTCAATATGGTGCAGTGGAGGTGTTTTGCATTCATCAAGGAGGCAGATGGACCCTGAGTTTAGTTCTTCATCTGTAACAAGACCTCTCCTTCTGGGACACCAGCTTGTAAATGTGGCGATTTTAACACATAGAAACATAGAAAATAGGTGCAGGAGTAGGCCATTCGGCCCTTCGAGCCTGCACCGCCATTCGATATGATCATGGCTGATCATCCAACTCGGTATCCCATCCCTGCCTTCTCTCCATACCCCCTGATCACTTTAGCCACAAGGGCCAACTCTAACTCCCTCTTAAATATAGCCAATTAACTGGCCTCAACTACCTTCTGTGGCAGAGAATTCCAAGATTCACCACTCTCTGTGTAGTACAATTTATAACACAATCAATATCAAGGGATTTATTGCTGTGGAGTCTATGAAAACAATGTCCAATCATGGAGTGCAAGAATTTTCTTCTCAAAGTAATATTCGGGGACAATAATAAGAAGTACGTATGAACAAAAATAGGAGTAGGTCCCTCAGCTCTAGAGCCCATCTCAATATTCAATACACTCATGCCAGAACTATCTGGGACTGATCTCATTCCCTGTGCTATTTCCTCCTTGACCTTAATTCTCAGTTAATTCAAAAATATATTTATTCTAAATATTCCCAATAATCTTGCCTCCATAATCCTCCAGGGAAGAGAATTTTCTGAGATTCGCCACCTTCTGAGAAGATCTAATGCCCCTCAGTTTTAAAAGACCATCCTCTAATCTTGTAACCATTATTCTTCATTCAAGATTTTCCGACTTTTAAAGAGATCTCCATATCTACTTTGTGTAGGAAGGAACTGCAGATGCTGGTTTAAACTGAAGATAGACACAGAAAGCTGGAGTAACTCAGCAGGGTCAGATAGCATCTCTGGAGAAAAGAAATAGGTGATGTTTTAGGTCAAGACCTTTCTTCAGACTGGGTCTCCCATTTCCCTTTCCCTGAGTCTTAAGATGCCAATGCTTCAATTATACCGACCCTCAGTCGTCTCATGCCAAAAGAATATAGATCTAGTTTCTTTAGCCTTGTGATAAGCTACCAGCTCATCCCAAGAAATGGCATAGTGAATCTCTCCTGGGCTATGTCCAAAGCTAGCGAACCCTTTCTTGAATAAGGTAACCAAACCAATGCACAATGCTCTCGATGAGGTCACACCAACACCTTGTATAATTGTTTAACTCTTTCCCATCTCTAATCTCGAACACTCGGGTCATAGAGTCATGGAGTGACCCAGTGTGGAAACAGGCTCTTCGGCCCAACTTGCCCACACCGGCCAACATGTCCCAGGTGCACTAGTGCCAGGATTTGATCCATATCACTCCAAACCTGACCTATCCTTGTCTGACCACTACCTGTCTAACTGCTTCTTAAACGTTGGGATAGTCCCTGCCTCAACTACCCTAGTCTGGCAGCTTGTTCTATGCACCCACCACCCTTTGTGTAAAAAGTTACCCCTCAGATTTATTTTAAATCTTTTCCCCTTCACCTTAAACATATGTCCTCTGATCCTCGATTCACCTACTCTGGGCAAGAGACTCTGTGCATCTACCCGATCTATTCCTCTCATGATCTTATACACCACTTGCAAGAATGGCGAGTATTCCATTTGCCTTCCTATTATTTGCTAATTTCTTGGTAGTTGTGTACAAGAACAAAGGCGACACAGTGGTGCAGCTGATAGATTTGCTGCCTCACGGTGCCAGAGATCCAGGTTCAATCCTGACCTTGGGTGCTGTCCATGTGGAGTTTTCACATTCTCCCTGTGACTACGTGGGTTCCCTCCAGGTGCTCGGGCTTCCTCCCAAGTCCCAAAGACATGTGGGTTGGTAGGTTAATTGGCCTCTGTAAATTGTCCCTAGTGTTTAGGGAGTGAATGAGAAAATGGGATGACATAGCACTTGTGTGAATGAGTGATAGATGGTTGGCATGGACTAGGTGGGCCGAAGGGCCTGTTTCCATGCCATATGACCCAACTAAACACTTGGACCCCTTTGTACAGTTACACATAGAAACATAGACATAGAAACATAGAAATTAGGTGCAGGAGTAGGCCCTTCGAGCCTGCACCGCCATTCAATATGATCATGGCTGATCATCCAACTCAGTATCCCGTACCTGCCTTCTCTCCATACCCTCTGATCCCCTTAGCCACAAGGGCCACAGCTAACTCCCTCTTAAATATAGCCAATGAACTGGCCTCGACTACCCTCTGTGGCAGAGAGTTCCAGAGATTTACCACTCTCTGTGTGAAAAAAGTTCTTCCCATCTCAGTTTTAAAGGATTTCCCCCTTATCCTAGCTGTGACCCCTTGTCCTGGACTTCGGGATAATCTTCCTGCATCTAGCCTGTCCAACCCCTTAAGAATTTTGTAAGTTTCTATAAGATCCCCTCTCAATCTCCTAAATTCTAGAGAGTATAAACCAAGTCTATCCAGTCTTTCTTCATAAGACAGTCCTGACATCCCAGGAATCAGTCTGGTGAACCTTCTCTGCACTCCCTCTATGGCAATAATGTCCTTCCTCAGATTTGGAGACCAAAAACTGTACGCAATACTCCAGGTGTGGTCTCACCAAGACCCTGTACAACTGCAGTAGAGCCTCCCTGCTCCTATACTCAAATCCTTTTGTTATGAAAGCGAACATACCATTCGCTTTCTTCACTGCCTGCTGCACCTGCATGCCTACTTTCAATGACTGGTGTACCATGACACCCAGGTCTTGCTGCATCTCCCCTTTTCCTAGTCGGCCACCATTTAGATAATAGTCTGCTTTCCTGTTTTTGCCACCAAAATGGATAACCTCACATTTATCCACATTATAATGCATCTGCCAAACATTTGCCCACTCACCCAGCCTATCCAAGTCACCTTGCAGTCTCCTAACATCCTCCTCACAGCTAACACTGCCCCCCAGCTTAGTGTCATCCGCAAACTTGGAGATATTGCCTTCAATTCCCTCTTCCAGATCATTAATATATATTGTAAATAGCTGGGGTCCCAGCACTAAGCCTTGCGGTACCCCACTAGTCACTGCCTGCCATTGTGAAAAGGACCCGTTTACTCCTACTCTTTGCTTCCTGTTTGCCAGCCAGTTCTCTATCCACATCAATACTGAACCCCCAATGCCGTGTGCTTTAAGTTTGTATACTAATCTCTTATGTGGGACCTTGTTGAAAGCCTTCTGGAAGTCCAGATACACCACATCCACTGGTTCTCCCCTATCCACGCTACTAGTTACATCCTCGAAAAATTCTATAAGATTCGTCAGACATGATTTACCTTTCGTAAATCCATGCTGACTTTGTCCAATGATTTCACCACTTTCCAAATGTGCTGCTATCCCATCTTTAATAACTGACTCTAGCAGTTTCTCCACTACCGATGTTAGACTAACTGGTCTGTAATTCCCCGTTTTCTCTCTCCCTCCCTTCTTAAAAAGTGGGGTTATGTTTGCTACCAGCGAATCCTCAGGAACTACTCCAGAATCTAAAGAGTTTTGAAAGATTATTACTAATGCATCCACTATTTCTGGAGCTACTTCCTTAAGTACTCAGGGATGCAGCCTATCTGGCCCTGGGGATTTATCGGCCTTTAATCCATTCAATTTACCCAACACCACTTCCCGGCTAACCTGGATTTCACTCAATTCCTCCAACTCCTTTGACCCGCGGTCCCCTGCTATTTCCGGCAAATTATTTATGTCTTCCCTAGTGAAGACGGAACCAAAGTAGTTATTCAATTGGTCCGCCATATCCTTGTTCCCCATGATCAACTCACCTGTTTCTGACTGCAAGGGACCTACATTTGTTTTAACTAATCTCTTTCTTTTCACATATCTATAAAAACTTTTGCTGTCAGTTTTTATTTTCCCTGCCAGTTTTCTTTCATAATCTATTTTTCCTTTCCTAATTAAGCCCTTTGTCCACCTCTGCTGGTCTCTGAATTTCTCCCAGTCCTCCAGTATGCTGTTTTTTCTGGCTAATTTGTACGCATCATCCTTCGCTTTGATATTATCCCTGATTTCCCTTGTTGTCCACGGATGTACTACCTTCCCTGATTTATTCTTTTGCCAAACTGGGATGAACAATTTTTGTAGTTCATCCATGCAGTCTTTAAATGTCTTCCATTGCATATCCACCGTCAACCCTTTTAGAATTAATTGCCAGTCAATCTTGGCCGATTCACGTCTCATACCCTCAAAGTTACCTTTCTTTAAGTTCAGAACCATTGTTTCTGAATTAACAATGTCACTCTCCATCCTAATGAAGAACTCAAACATATTATGGTCACTCTTGCCCAACGGGGCACGTACAACAAGACTGCTAACTAACCCTTCCTCATTACTCAATACCCAGTCTAAAATAGCCTGCTCTCTCGTTGGTTCCTCTACATGTTGATTTAGATAACTATCCCGCATACATTCCAAGAAATCCTCTTCCTCAGCACCCCTGCCAATTTGATTCACCCAATCTATATGTAAATTGAAGTCACCCATTATAACTGTTTTGCCTTTGTCGCACGCATTTCTAATTTCCTGTTTGATACCATCTCCAACTTCACTACTACTGTTAGGTGGCCTGTACACAACACCCACCAGCGTTTTCTGCCCCATAGTGTTTCGCAGCTCTACCCATATCGATTCCACATCCTCAAAGCTAATGTCCTTCCTTTCTATTGCGTTAATCTGCTCTCTAACCAGCAACGCTACACCACCTCCTTTTCCTTTCTCTCTATCCCTCCTGAATATTGAATATCCCTGGATGTTCAGCTCCCAGCCTTGGTCACCCTGGAGCCATGTCTCCGTGATCCTTTTGTACAGTTCCCCCTTACCTCAAAACAGATCCCAGTGATCTAAGAATCTAAATCTCTGCCCCGTGCACCAGTTCCTCAGCCACACATTCAGGTCCCGTATCTCCCTGTTCCTGCTCTCGCCAGCACGAGGAACTGGAAGCAAACCAGAGATAACAACCCTGGAGGTCCTGCTTTTCAACATTTTTCTGAGCTCTCTAAAGTCACGCTGCAGAATATTCATCCCCTTCTTTCCGACATCGTTTGTGCCGACATGCACTACCACTTCGGCAATCTTTCTCCATTTAGATAAGTCACGGTTAAGGGCCTGTCCCACTTGGTGATTTTTTCAGCGACTGCCGGCATCATTGATTGACGTATCAGGTCACCAAAAGATTTGCAGCGTGATACGGTGTGATACGGCGGCGACGCAGCGTGACGCGGCGTGATGACGTATGATGCGCGGTGATTTTTCAAATGTCGCATCATTTCTTTTGTCGCCGCTGGATTTTGAAATGTTCAAAATCTTTTGGCGACACTTAGATCCTTCTTGCTGGAGTGCATAATATCATACTTCCACACATTCATCTCCAGCTGTTATCAGGCAACTGAATCATCCTACCATAACCTGAGAGCAGTGCCGAATTACTATATACCTCATTGGTGACCCTCAGCCTATTCTGGATCGGACTTTGCTGGCTTTGCCTTGCACTAAACATTATTCCCTTATCGTGTGTCTATACACTGTAAATGCATTGATTGTAATCTTATATTGTCTTTCCGCTGACGGGTGAATACGCAACATACGCAAGATCTAATAATAATCTTAGAACTTCATTTTTTAAACAGTTAGTCGCAGTAATATCATGTTATTAAAAACCCATTGGCTTCATGAGAAAAAATTGCAGGTGCCCTGGTTGAGATGTCATTAAATACTGGTGAGGTGATGGAAAACGGGAGGGAAGTAAATGCTGTGCCTCTATTTAAGATGGGCGGAAAGGAAAATCCTGGGAACTATAGGCCAGTGAGCCTGACGTATGTGGTTGGAAAGTTATTAGAGAGTATTCTGAGGGATAAGATGAACATGCATTTGTAGAGATGTTTGATTAGGGATAGTCAACATGGTTTTGTACATGGGAGATCATGCCTCATGGATCTGACTGAATTTCTTGAAGATGCGACCAAAAAGGTGGATGAGGGCAGAGCTGTAGACTTTGTATATATGGACTTCAGCAGGGCATTTGACAAGGTGCCACATGGTAGGCTGCTCTGGAAGGTTAGATCGCATGGGATCCATGAGGACTATCCAACTGTACAGAAAATTGGCTTCATGGAAGGAAGCAGAGGGTGATGGTGAAAGATCGTTTTTTTGGACTGGAGGCCTTTGTCTAGTGGTGTGCCTCAAAGATTGGTGCTGGGCCCATTGCTGTTTGTGTTTATATCAATGAGAATGTACAAGGCAGGATTAGTAAATTTGCAGATGACACTAAAGTGGACAACATGGTAGATAGTAAAGATGGTTCTTGGTTCCAAAATATTCCAAATGGAATCTAAACTGGAGGTGGCAGACGGTGGACTTAAGCAAAAAAGGATTCTTGGAGAAGAAGAGCTACCTTAAATTGGCTATCAAAGGTTTCAGCAGGATTGTGATCAGTTGGGCAAGTGGGCAGAGGATGGTTAATATATTTTAATGAAGATAAATATGTTGTATTTTGGGCAAAGTCTAACAAGGCTAATGAGTCCCCCAGTGTGTTCTTTTTTAAAATCTCTTACCTCGATGGAGATGCAACCTTTTGTGTATCGTATTTCCATCCGCACTGCGGTCTAACATTGAGGAGTTGGCGGCCTTTGCTGGAGACCAAATTTGTGAGCTTCAACTGCGACTTAACATCGTGGACCTCACGGTCCCAGGTTAGAGGCCGACTTCGAGAGTTACAAGCTGCAGGAGCTTTGACTGCCCCAACGTGGGAGCTTCGATCGCCGGGTGCTGATGGTTCGACTTCTCCGACCGCAAGAGAATAAAGAGGAAGAAGATTGCCTTCCATCAGAGTGAGGAATGTGGGGAATCCACTGTGGTGGTTGTTTATGTTAACTTCTATGTAGTTGTGTGTCTTGTTGCTTTAAAGAAGATTTTAGTATGGCGGTATGGTAACTCGAATTTCACTGTACCTTAATTGGTACACATTACAATAAACTGGCATTGAAACGAAACCTTGATATCTATAACTAAATATCTATAATTATATATCTATAATAACTATATCTATGTATATCTATAACTATAACTACAACTATAACTATATCTATAACTAAAACTATAATGTTTAAATGTTATAAGTGCCTTCCATTACAAGGGTATCTCCTTCTATTTGCAGGTAGAATCCATCATTGAATGCAGTGAACCAGAGGGAGCCGGGACTGTG
The DNA here is from genome assembly GCF_028641065.1 of Leucoraja erinaceus. NCBI lineage: Eukaryota > Metazoa > Chordata > Chondrichthyes > Rajiformes > Rajidae > Leucoraja > Leucoraja erinaceus. The sequence continues at coordinate 29,608,876 of NC_073403.1, forward strand.
CCAGTCTGGTGTATTATTGTGGCTTTGCTCGGGGGCTTGCTACTCATAGCTACGGTGACATTCATCCTTTGGAAGGTATGTGTGTGGATGCACCTTCCCGCAGAAAACTGCAGATGCTGCAAATCTGACATAATTACTGAAATTGCTGGAAAACATTCAGCAGGTCAAGCAGCATCTGTGGTAGATAGAAACAGTGTTAACGTTTCGCTTGAGATCCTTCATCAGAATTGGGAAAGAGATGAAAAAAACTTAATTTGAAGTTGCAGAGAAGGTAACAGATGTGCTGTGCAGGAAGGAACTGCTGTTTAACTACTGGTTTAAAGATAGGCACAAAAAAGCTGGAGTAACTCAACGGGTCAGACAGCACCTCTGGAAAATAGGACCAGGTGACGTTTCAGGTCGGGACCCTTCTACGGACTAGTTAGAGAAAAGGTAATCGAGAGATATAGGCGCTGATGTCGAGAGATAAAGAACAATGAATGAAAGATATGCAAAAAAGTAACAATGATGAAGGAAACAGCTGTCTCCGGAGAGAAGGAAGAGGTGATATTTTGGGTCGATACCCTTCTTCAGACTGGGAGTCAGGGGAAACTGAGAGTCAGAGAGATTGTTGGGAATGATTGAAAGTAACACTGGGATATTGGTGATAGGTTGAGTCCAGTTAAGCGAGGCAGTTAGAGGGTGATTATACTTTGTCCTTGGACACAGAGATTGATAAGAGGATCGGGAAGGGAGCTACAACTCTCGCTCACCTCACAACCTGAGTGTGGGCCAACCCAAAGCTGACGGTGAAGACAAAGATAGCAGTCTACAATGCCTGTGTCAACAGCACGCTGCTGTACGGCAGTGAGACATGGACTACATATGCCAGACAGGAGAAAAGATTCAACACCTTCCACCTTAGAAGCATCCGCCGTATCCTGGGCATATCCTGGCAAGACAGAGTGTCCAACACCGAGATCCTGTCTGGCGCTGGTCTTCCCAGTCTGTACACTCTACTCAGGCAGACAAGACTGCATCCACCGCATGGAGGATGTCCGTGTTCCAAAAGACATCCTCGATGGAGAGCTGACATCTGGAAGGAGAACCATCGGCCGCCCCCAGCTACGTTACAAGGACGTCTGCAAGAGAGATATGAAGGCGCTCGACATCGATGTGGAATCCTGGGAGAGCCTTGCAACTGACGGCACCGAGGTGGCGAGGTACCCTGAACCAACGTCTCAAAACGGGGGAAGAGAAACTGTTGAACGCAGCGGCAGACAAGCGGGCGCACAGAAAGGGGAGCAGCAACTTCAACAAACCAGAGACCACACACACAAATGGGACCTTTGCCACAGAGACTGTCACTCCCGCATTGGTCTCTTCATCCACAAGCGACGCTGCTCCAGCTGAGGTTTGGAGCAAGCAGCCAACAACTAGGATGCATCACCCATGGTCAGTCATGACCGAGGGGGGCCTATTACTATACTTTGTCTGTTCTATCAGATGTACAGGCAGGGCTATGGGACATGCCCAGTGGCTATTGCTGTTGTAAGCTATCCATCTGAGACTTTGACTCAGTTTTTTCCTCACCATTATTAAGTTTAGGGTTATTATTGCCGAGGTATGGTGAAAAGCTTTGTTCTGCATTCTATCCAATCAAATCAGATATACCACACAAAAGGACAGCAGTTGTTGCCTTACAGCGCTTACAGACTGAGGTTGCTGTCTACACGGAGTACGCTCTCCCCGCTTTCCATGAGATATTTGGTTTCCTCCCACACTCCAAAGACATACAGGTTTGTAGGTTAATTGGCTTGGTGTATGTGTAATTTGTTCCTAGTGTGTGTAGGATAGTGTCAATGTGCAGGGATCGCTGGTCGGTGCGGACTTGGTGGGCTGAAGGACCTGTTTCCGCACTGTATCTCTAAACTAAACTAAACGTAAATTCAATCAAGTCAAATTCAAGTACAGTAGATAGAGCAAAGGGGAAGATACTGAGTGCAGAATATAGTCCACAGCATGGTAGAGCAACAGTCCCATAGACAAAAGTTCAAAGTCCTTAATGGCATTTTTTGGTGGATCTCTGTAATGATTAGTGCGGGTGTCAGAGGTTATGGGGAGAAGGCAGTAGAATGGGGTTGAGAGGGAAATATAGATCAGACATGATTGAATGGCGGAGTTGACTTGATGGGCCGAATGGCCTAATTTGGCTCATTATGAATTCATGAACTTATGAAAGACTGTTCAGAAGCCTAATAACAGAGGGGACAAACAATAGTCAAGGGAATATACAATGTATAGTATATCCAATCTATTTGGATAGCATGCAAAACAAAGCTTTTCACTGCACCCTGGTATACGTGGAAATGATAAACTTAGACCAAAAGTTGAAGATGCAGAGTGCAGAACATAGTTCTCAGCATTGTAGAGCATCAGTTCCATAGATAAAAGAATAATATCCATAATTGGGTAGAGGTGAATTAGACAGCAGCCTAGCTTATGGAAGGTCCATTCAGAAGCCTGATAATAAAGGGGAAGAAGTTATTCAGTAGCTTCTGACAGGTGGGAGCAGGGAGAAGAAGGAATGACGAGGATTGTACATGTCTGTCCATGTTGGTTGCTTTTCCAGGGGCAGGGCGAAGTGTCGGTGGATTCAGTGGCGGGAAGTTCAGTCTGATCTGCAGGGCATATTACACATTGCTGCTAAATGCAACACATGGTATGGACATCATTGTCCAGCTGGGTCATTTACCTAAATTACCTGGTCTCACCCTACCATCACTCCTTGTCCTATCCATCACTTCTGCCACTTTCTCTGCAACTTACTCCCTTTCGAATACTGAAGAAAACAGATCTCTGCGCTGAAACATTAAGTTTCTATTTTTAAGACTTAAAATAAGACTTCCTAATGAATATCTGTTTGATGTTGTGTTGTTTAATGCGTGAAGATTTGGGAGACATTCCAACTATCACTTAGCTACTGGAGTGAAGGGTTCACCTACCCACCCCTGAGACATTGTGGCTGCTCTTCAGTTCCAAGGCTTTCATTAAGGATAAAATTAGGATTGTTTCTTTAACAGACTGTCAGTTTGTCAGGCTGGTGATGAAGATAATAATTATCTCATGTAAGTCTAAGCAAGAGGGATCCAAACTTCAAGGAAGGTAAAGGGAATTTGCTGCTGACAAATTTCCAGTGTTGAAATATTTGGTTGAATTCCCAAAATGTAATTGGGAATGTAACCAGATATTTCAATACTGAAGATATATTTAAAGATGGTGCTAGTGATGCAAATTAAGGGGGATACTAAGATCTTCATCATGAGATCAGAAGAAAGTGGCAAAAAGTGGTCATTATGGAAAAAAAACAGCCATAGCCAATATCTAAGATTCAACAAAATATGAAAACTTAAACTAAACTATTAGCTACAAGAAGATATTGGACCTACGTAGAATATTTTCTGTAGAATGCCTGATAGAAGTATAAAAACATTATGAGAGGCATAGATATAGCAGACAATCAGAACCTTTTTCTGGGGTGGAGATGTCAGGCTAGAGGGCATAGTTTTAAGATGAGAGGAACAAAGTTTCAAGGAGATGTGCGTGACACATTTCCTACACAGGGTGGTGAGTGCCTGGAACGCGCTGCCAAGGCTGGCGGTGATAGTGCTGTGTAAGCGGCTTTTAGATAGGCTCATGGATATGCAGGGAATAGAGGGATATGGATCTTGTGCAGATATGTGAGGAGTTTATCTTGGCGTCATGTTTGCCACAGATATTGTGGGCTAGAAAGCCTGCTCCTGAGCTGCATTTTTCTACTTATTCTATAAGTAGTGAACATTCAAATAAAGGGGTGTATATAAATATATATTTGTGTGTGTGTGTATATGCGCACACGCGCACACACACACACGCACACACACACACACACACACACACACACACACACACACACACACACATATATATTTATATACACCCCTATATTTGAGTGTTCAGTACAGAGCAGGATCTGTTCCAGGTGCTACAAACAGCAGCAGGTCATGCTTATTATCACTGAGAGGGAAGAGATGGGAGTGATGTTTAAATAATTTTTATTTCCTCTTTATTTTTGTTACAGTGTGGATTTTTTCAAAAGGAAACTGCCCCCAACCGAATCAGAAGATTTGTTGTAACGTCTCACCAACAACAACCCCTGTTTCCCAGTGGCCCCAGAATGAAGAGAGTGTTGCCTCCGTCAATCCCAGACATATTGTAAGGGGCACATTCTCACCTTGATGCATCTAGTTAATCTCAGCCACCATGGGCTCCTTCAACAGGGCACTCAGATGTATCTCATGGGCGTTTCTGCCGGGCAGGAGTCTTCACCACAAGCCTTAAAATGATTACCGAAGACGTATTTTCAAATGTGTGAAAGCTGCTTAAAGCAATCAGAGACCTTGCAGATGGTCTTATTTCCAGATGGAGTCACATTTAAATCATAACAAATGTCTGAACATGGGTAACTACTGCCCAAATAATCTCAAACAACCATCATCATTTGTTGCGAGGCAGGTCCAAGTGTAGTTCATTTTTGTTTTGCAGTTCCAACCAAACGCTAACTATTCTAACCAATTCCTACTGAGAGCTACGTACTCTAACCATTTCCTACCTAGCTCGGCGTACTTTAACCATTTCATACCCAGTGCTACATACTATAGCCATTTCCTACCTATCGCTAGCTGCTCTAATCCATTCAAATTTGTGAAATGGGATCCAGGCCCTTCATGGTACATCCTCCCACTTCACTTGGGAATGATTATCAACCTCAACGATACCTTTACCTCTCGGTGTGTCCTTTTCTTCTATCTTGCTCTCATTGTAATCCACATGTTCCTTCTCCACTAAGGTAGCTGGGCTCTCCTGGTTGTAGACGTAGACATAGACCTCAATATCTCACCTATCATACGTGATATCATACTCATGATTCGCACGGTTGTTTCAACTTTGTATCGACTTTCATTTCTATTGTCAGTAATTTTTCAGATATGATAATTATACAAGCCAAAGATGACATTGAGATCCATTGGCATCAGCGCATTTTAAAATTTTAGATATAAATATTCAGTTTTGTTTTCCTGCGTTCACTTTGCTTTCTCCTAAAAATATTTCAGATGTATATCTTAAATGCTTTAGTGATTAAAGATATTGCCCAGGGCAAAACTAAGGAACTCTGGACAAGTCCCTTGTGATATATTTATCTGCCTTTTTCTTTTAGCCTTTCCTCTATCTTTCCCCAAATAATTCTCCTTCTATTTCCTTTTTATATCCAAAATTTAAAAAAGGGATAACAAATGTTAGAAGTAGGTATGTTACAAAACCTACCTGAATCGTGGCTGAGCATCTGCCCCCACCCCGTGTGCGCGTTTTGGCGCTGTTTAGAGGGGGCGGGTTTAAAACGCGATTTTTACTAGGCTGTTCCAATCGAAAATGTTCAGCCTAGTAAATCATTAACGGAAAATCGCTGAAAGACCACGTCGCAAAAGGTATTATTAGTTTTTATGGCCTTGAATAATATTTATAGTAGTTTAAAAATCACTCTCTCACTCCGCAACCTCTCGCAGCCCCAGGGTTTTATAAAGCAAACAATTAAAGGTATGTACCTTATTTTTACATTAAATGGGGCTTGTGTATAACCCTGTAATTAAAGTTTTCTATAGCGAGTAGTTCATTTTGGGCTCTTTATATCCCGCAGTATTTTTCTGGGCACTTGAGGGCACAAATCCAGGGCAATGTGAACGTTCTAAACCAGCGCGTTCACAGGAACCCACTAGAAAGCTGATTTAAAATAGACTTTTAATTTACAGCAAATGAACACTAAATTCCTTCTATTTGGCCTATAAATTGATGTAAATGAGATTTAAAAATCATGTTTTATTGTGAATTATTTGTGAATATTATTTGGACACTTGGGCTATTTAAAAATGTTAATCATTTATTAAGAAATGGATAGATGTTTAGATATAGTAATTGAAGTTTGAAATTAGCTCCAATTGGGTAACTAACTAATTATATGCTTTAATTTCAGGTCATCCAAGTAAGATTATTTTATATTTGTTTCAGAATGCTTCAATCTATGATAACTGAAAATTTCATTCAGTTCTCTTAATTTTTAAGAAGGTTATGGGCTTTTGGCTGTCCACGATCACAGCTTTTTTGTTATGTCCATATAAAATCAACAAGATGCTAATTTCCGAGTATGAAAATGGCCATAACTTTTTTATTAATTGAGATGTGAAAGTGAATTAGGTGTCAAATTCAACTTATTGTTATGCTTTATCTGATGGGATAAATTGCAGACTTGATTTTTTAAATCTCAAAATTTTGTAACATTGCTATTAGAAGGACCAGGAAAGAATACTGAGGTGGCCTGGAATTACTGTTGCAGTTATTCTGAATAAAATATCACAAAATAACACCCATGTCTGTAAATAGATATCCTCTATCTCAAGTTAGGATTCTATGTAAATGCAGAATTTTTAGTTTTAGATTTTTACTGAAGATGTAAGCAATAGTTGTTGCTAGCAACTGTTCTCCACTTCCTAGAGGTTTCAAAGATCCATCTGATCAGTACGGTTGACCAATAAATGTTTTGCTGAAATAAAGATTGCATGTGTCACAGGAACTATCTGTGTTATTGAGACTGTTTTATCCATGTCAATAATTATAGTCTGAAATAAGGAAAGATACATAGTTGTTTACTGCCTTTTGTGATCTCAGGAAGCACCGAATTGCTTTTGAATTGTTGTTACTGGACTCAAGCGTCAAAAGTGTCTCACTGTCATATGTCCCAGATAGAACAATGAAATTCTTAAGGGCCTGTCCCACTTGGGTGTCATTTGCGCGTAATTTACGCGTCATCATATACGCGTCACGACGCGCATTACCCGCGCATGGTGCGTGGTGACGTAGGCAGTGACACGTGGTCCCGCACGGCGCCCCAGAATTTTGGGATGTACAAAATCTTAGCGCGCCATTTGTGTGAGGTGCAAATGACGCCCAAGTGGGACAGGCCCTTTACTTGCTGCAGCACAGCAGTATATGTAAACATAGTGCACTGTAAATAATATCACAAATGAGAGAAAAAAAAGTCCAGTGTGTGTATATACACAAACTCGCAAGCACACACACACACACACACACACACACACACGCACACATATCTATATCGAAATACACACACACAAAAAACAAACAATAGTTGTGCAATAATAATAATAATAGTCTATTGTAATTCAGAGCTTGTTTGAGGTTGTAGTGTTTAATAGCCTGATGGCTGTAGGGAAGAAACAGTTCCTGAACCTGGACGTTACAGTTTTCAGGCCCTTGTACCTTCTTCCCGATGGCAGGGGTGAAAAGAGTGTGTGGCCAGGATGGTGTGGGTCTCTGATAATGGCGACTGCAATAAATCTCTTCGATGGTGGGGAGGTCAGAGCCGGTGATGGACTGGGCAGTGGTCACAATGTTTTGCAGTCTTTTTCGCTTCTGGACATTCAAGTTTCCGAACCAGGCCGTGATGCAATCAGTCAGTATGCGTTCTACTGTACACCTGTAGAAGTGCAAAAGAATCCTCTCTGACATACCGAATCTCCGAAATCTTCTCAAGAAGTAGAGGCGTTAAAGTGCTTCATTTATAATTGCATCGTTGTGCTGGGTCCAGGAAAGATCTTCAAAAATATGCACGCCCAGGAAGTTGTTTTTTGACTCCACCATCATCCCGTTGACCTAAACAGGACTGTGGGTCCTCATCCTTCCCCTTCCAAAGTCCAGAATCATTGGTTTTACTGATATTGAGAGCCACGTTGTTGTGCTGGCACCATTTGGTCAGTCGGTCAATCTCACTTCTATACTCTGACTCATCACCATCTGTAATTTGTCCAACAACGGTGATGTCGTCGGCGAACTTGATAATGGAACCATAGAACTGAGAGTTCTACCAGAAATATATTCAACATTTGTTCGGTCACAACTTGGACACTCCACACATAGCAGCCACCGCATGGCAGCACAGGGGTGACTGTGACGGCGGCTTAAGACTTTCACCAGGATTGCAGAATTATAGCTCTGAGGAAAGGTTGTTTAGTTTAGTTTAGTTTAAAGATACAGCGCGGAAACAGGCCCTTCGGCCCATCGAGTCCGCGCATCCTACGCACACTAGGACAATTTACACATACATCAAGCCAATTAACTTGCAAACAAGTATGTCTTTGTTGTGTGGGAGGAAACTGAAGATCTCGGAGAAAACCCATGCGGTCACCGAGAGTCATAGAGTGATACAGTGTGGAAACAGGCCCTTCAGCCCAACTCGCCCAAACTAGCCAACAATGTTCCAGCTACACTAGTCCCACCTGCCCCCTGGTACATATCACTCCACACTTGTCCTATTCATGTACCTGTCCAACTGTTTCTTAAACGATGGGACAGTCCCAACCACAACTAACTCCTCTGGCAGCTTGTTCCACACGCCCACCATCCTTTGTGTGAAAAAGTTACCCCTCGGATTCCTATTAAATCTTTTCCCCTTCACCTTGAATCTATGTATGTCCTCTGGCCCTCGATTCCCCTACTCTGGGCAAGAGACTCTGTGCATCTATTCCTCTCATGATTTTGTACACCTCTACAAGATCCCCCCTCATCCTCCTGCGCTCCAAGGAATAAAGACCCAGCCTACTCAACCTCTCCCTGTAGCTCACACCATCTAGTCCAGGCAACATCCACGTAAATCATAAACCCACGCGGTCACAGGAAGAAAGTACAAACTGCGTACAGACAGCACCTGTAGTCGGAATCGAAGCCAGGTCTCTGGCGCTGCAAGCGTTGCAAAGCAACAATGCTACCACAGCACCACTGTGGCCGCGGTTGGATAAGCTAAGAAACCGAGGAACCTGAGGGAGTTGTAACAATGGTATAGAAAATTGAAAGAGTCTCAGGAAAGTTGAATAAGAGCATATAGAGATGAACAGGGGTCTTGAAGACCAAGGGTAGAGATTTAAAGCAATTGATAGTAGGATTAGAGAGATGAGGAAGGGGTCTCCCACCTAGTTGAGTCTTTAGAATTGACTGCTTCCATGTTGGAAAAAGTACTTGGATGTTGACTTAAAGAGAGGTAAGCTGCAGGGCTAGAGACCCAGAGCTGGAAGCAGAGGATAGGCTAGTTTAGTTTAGAGATACAATGCGGAAAAAAAGACCCATCAAGTCTCCCTTCATACACCAGCACTATCCAACACATTAGGGATAATTTCCAATTTTACTGAAGCCAATTGACCTACAAACCTGTACATCTTAGGACTGTGGGAGGAAACCAGAGCACCCGGGAAAATCCAGGCGGTCACAGGGAGAACATACTGTATAAACTCCGTACAGACAACACCCACAGTTTGGATTCAACCTGGGTCTCTGACGCTGTAAAGGGCCTGTCCCACTTTCATGACCTAATTCACGACCTCTTCCGAGTTTGCTCTTGACTCATACTCGCAGCATGATCGTCGCGAGGTCGTAGGAGGTCATAGGAGATCGTAGGTAGGTCTTAGGTAGGTCATGATGTTAGTCGTAGGTACTCGTGGCTTCATGTAGATCGTGGCGTTTTACTAGCCTGGTGAAAAATTTCCACGAGTAAAAAAGGTTGTGAATTAGGTCGTGAAAATGGGACAGGCCCTTAAGGCAGCAACTCTACCGCTGTGCCACTGTGATAGGTATCTCTATTACAACTACCACAGACTCAATGGGCTGAATGAACCACCTGCAGAATTTCTGTGCCTCCAGTGTACGAAGAGCATCAGTCAATTCCTGCAAAGAACATTCTCACAAACGCGAGTGTGTTCGTGGACACAACAACGAAGATACCGAGTGCGAGATAAGTTTCAGCGAGGATGTGAGAGAGAGCTGCCTGCTCCTAGGAATAATGCCAGTGGATCCTTCACAACAGTCTAAAAGAGTGGCCAGACATATTTTGCTTTGAAAGATAATACACAGCAGAGCTAATAAAACAATTCTACAGGAAGGCTGCGGTTTAAGTTTGAGTTCAAATCACTGGATTTAATTTAAATTTACTGACAGTGAACTGGGGGGGTGGGAGGGGGGAGATCAAAGTAGGACATTGCGTGGGATACTTTGTAACTATGTCACCGCCCTTTATGTAGTGACTCTTTGCATACCTTGCGTATCCAAAACAACGATTATCACTGTGACCTGTCGCCTGTGACAATAAAGCATCATTCATTCATAACCTACGCTGAATTATGTCAGCAGGACATACACTCATGGATACATACTACGGGAGATTTAGTGTTGTCCTGACTATAAACCGCTGGATTATTGTGGGCCAGCTTGTACTGGTCATGTAATGACAGAGTCAGACAGCACGGAAACAGGCACTTCAGCCCAACTTAGTTTTGTTTTAGTTTAGTTTATTGTCACGTGTACCAAGGTACAGTGAAAAACTTTAGTTGCGTGCGAACCAGTCAGCGGAAGGACAACACATGATTACAATCGAGCCATCCACAGTGTACAAATACATGATAAAAGAATTAACGTTTAGTGCAAGTTAAAATCCAGTAAAGTCCGATTAAAACAGTCCGCGGGGTCTTCAATGAGGTAGATAGTCGCCCAGGATGGCTCTCAAGTTGTTGATAGGATGGTTCAGTTGCCTGATAACAGCTGGAAAGAAACTGTCCCTGAATCTGGAGGTGTGCGTTTACACACTTCTGTACCTCTTGCCTGGTGGGAGAAGGGGCAAGTGGGAGTGTCCAGGGTGAGACTGGTCCTTGATTATGCTGCTGGCCTTGCCGAGGCAGCGTGAGGTGTAGATGGAGTCAATAGAAGGGAGGTTGGTTTGTGTGATGGTTTGGGCTGTATCTACTTGCCCCTGCCGACCAAGTGTCCCATCTACACTCGCCCCACCTGCTCGTGTCTGGCCCATATCCCTCAAATCCTTTCCTATCCATGGACGTATCTAAATGTCTGTTAAACATCTGCTTTTTCCCCTCATGGAAGCTTGGGATTTCGATTTCAGTAACTGAATGTGATTGGAATGCACAACAATCTAACCACAGGTCAGATTTGGTTATTAATATTCTGATCATTTTCAGCAATAATTACATTTTTCACCCTGTTATTCTAAAGGTGCGTGTAACTAATGTTCCTCCTGGATTAATATAGACCGTGTGGCTGAATATGGATGGATTCCCGAGAGTGAAACTAAATGTAAGAAGAAACATAGAAACATATAAAATAGGTGCAGGGGTAGGCCATTCGGCCCATCGAGCCAGCACCGCCATTCAATATGATCATGGCTGATCGTCCAAAATCAGTACCCCGTTCCTGCTTTTCTCCACATATCCCTTGATTCCTTTAGCCCTAAAAGCTAAATTTAACTCTAACTCTCCATTGAAGACAGGCTGATTAATTGTCTCGATCGCATGCACCATC